>NC_056561.1:34662086-34674626 GCF_013358625.1 Macadamia integrifolia | reverse complement strand
GGAGAGGCTTACATCAAGCCAACAAAGCCAAAAAAAGAAAAGAAAAAAAAAGCAAAATAAAACCAAGAAGCAACCGTGGAGCTAACATCGAAGTAGAAGGCAAGCGTAGAGCTAACATTGATGTAAATGGTCTTCCAAATCTGATCATAGGATTGGGAGTTGGATGTCCATTTATGAAGATTTCACTCCATCCAAATATGGTTGATGGCAGCACAAATGGCAAGCTTTTCGGTGGTGTCACAGATGGAGGAACCAACAAAGGTCATTTCAATCTAAATCAAAATTTCTACTGAGGAGGGTGCTCTTTTTGAAGGCCAGGCTACAAAGGACCCTCTTCCAGAGTATAGAGGAGAAGGGGCAGGAGAAGAAGAGATGATCAACATCCTCGGTACCATTCCAGCAAAGACAACAAGAGGATGGAACTTGAATGTGCCAATAGATGAGGAAAAACCATGTAGGGAGGTAGTTGGAAATGGCTCGCCAAGTAATAAAACTATGACACAGGAGCTTGTAAACTAGATAGACTTAGGCTAGCTAAGGGACAAGGGGGCCTTCAGATCTGATTAGATCCTAAGCAAAAGAGGAGCTAAATAAACGGAGTGAGAGAGAAGTCATGGTATTTTATCATCTCTACCACGAAGACCTGAAGGGAGGGTTAGCCAGATATAGCAAAAGGGGGGAGGGGAATGGAGCAGGACCAAGCGCCATTGGAAATGATGAAGCAGCTGAAGCATTCTTGTTCAAAACCATAGAGTAACCTTGTGATACCCTACTTCCTAAACCTGGTCTAATTATCCGTATTGACTTAGTTTGATCATATAGGGGCTGAACCAAAGAGAACTGACACAGGTACCATATGGAATATGGTAACAAGGGTGACCTTGAACTCGGGTTGACTTGACATGACCGAGTGGGTACCAAGTGTAATACGTGTCCAAAGCCTTGCGTTTGCACGCATCACGAGGTCATGCACAAAAATTAAAGTTACGTACTAATATTTGTGGGTGTCAACGTAATCTAATATTATGTGGGAGTTTATTCCTATTGAAGCCCACTTGAGAAATACCCACCTGAGATAGCCCACTTAAGATTTAGCCCACCTGAGATGCACCCACTTGAGATGCATCCACCTAAGATAGCCCACCTGAGATTAGAAGATATATTTACGGGACCCCAGTATAAAAGGGAAGACATTAATTGTCTTTTCCCTCATTAATGTTAGTTGATCGGTGGGAGAGTAAAGAAGAGAGAAAGAAGAAGAAAGGAAAAGAGGAAGAAGAAGAAAGAAGAAGAAGGGGAAGTTGACCGTAGAGCTTCACTGGAGCTAGGTCTTGATATTTTGAGCCCATATCAATGATCAGCTCGTCAAGATCTTCGAATTGAGGTAGGTATTGTACACATTCCAAAGATTCTTAGGAAACCCCTCTTTTTGATTTTTGGGAAAGAACCCACTTGGATTTTGCTATCTTGCTAATCCTACTTGGATAATCAAATCTAAGGTCTAATGGGAGGTGTGCATAATGATTTTGAAAGATTTGGAAGGAGTGTTGGTGAAGATCTAGAGTATTTGGAGGTTCTTGAGAAAAAGAAGTGAAATTTGGGGTTTCATTAGTGTTCTTGAGAAAGAGGTAAGAACCTTCATTTTCTTTTGTTTTGATCTTAGATCTAGGTTGAGGATACATGATTGGGCCTTAGATAAGTGGTTTGAGTCGTCGGATTGTCCCCAAACAAGTTCCCCAAGCCGAAGAAAAGTCGAGAACGATGTTGAAAAAATTTTGTTTAAAGACTGGGGGATATTTTTACCCCACCGGTCTTCTGGTTTTAGCCCGCCTGAGTTCCCAGAACTCAGTTTCTAGGCTCTGGAGTAACCGACAGGCTAAAACCTTGTAGCTCACCGGTCTTCTGGTTTTAGCCCACCTGAGTCCCAGAACTCAGTTTCTAGGCTCTAGAGTAACCGATGGGCTACATAGGCCACCGGTCTTTGGCTCTAGCCTACCTGTCTTTTCAGAATTCCCAGAATTGGTCCAAATTTGATGGGTAACCCCCATTTATGATTCTAAACCCAATTTTAGTGTTCAAACATGATGATTTTGACTCCAAAATAGTGAAATGACAAACCATTATGTTTATGATAGGTAATACTCAATATACGCGTACCCACACATCAGATCTTTTTCGTACCGGGTACAAGCACTGTGTATATATACAAGTAAGTGGGGAGTGGACTCTGATTTAATTTTAAAATGTTATGCATCATTTAACATATATTAGTCTAGTCATGTCATCATATCACTTGTGTGTAGACTAGACATCACATATACCATATCACGCATTTAAATTTGCATTTATGTAATATGCTATGCTTTGTGTTATGATAGAATATTCATTATGTCTTGATATATGTGATGGAGGAATCTCATTTGAACATGATATGCATGCTAGATTTTAGATGCCATAGTCGGTTTGGAAACAAGTGCATGGTGGCTTGTGGTATGGGACGCAGTGCCATTGTATAATCGTACTATGCTCATGTAGAAGCATGTGGCTAGAATGTGATTTACCCTTGTGCTACGACCCTTTTCAACAGGGGTTTATATGTTAGGGGATCATTGGGGGGAAGCATCGGGTTATGATTGTCGAACTCCTGCAGTAGTTAGAAGTATGCACGGTTGATCGCTAGGATAGTCAGTAACCCCGGTGGTATATTCAGAAGGTCGATCGTACTGCTTTTATTTTGGGTGGAGTCACCCATTTACTTTCTGTCATTTAAATTTATCGGGAGTCGGCTTGCATTTTAAATTCTAGTACCAACGGTGGGCCTTCTCCGACAACTCTATGGGCAGATCGCGGGATGAGATTCTCGGCTCGTACCGGGGGCTTACACACACTGAGGTTATGAGTAGCACAAAACCTATGACCTAGTAATGTTGTTAGGTTAATAGGATTAAAATAAATTGTATATAGACACAATTATGTTGTGACTGTTTGTGTGGTCTTCCTTTCCACTTATTGGGCTAGTGAGCTCATCCCACGTGCACAACTCTTTTTAGGTGATTTTACAGGTTACCAGCTTAGTGATCAGGAGCCGGACCCCACTGTGGAGTTTCCATCTGAGGACTGGTGGGTCCCTGACGAGTTTGAGCTTGGTGCCGATTGCACGTGAGAGGATTGTGCTGCATGGCAGCTGTGACTCATGAATGATTCTTTTTTATTCTTTTTGATGTACTCTCTTTTATTACTTGATGCTTAAATTGTTATCTTTTGTGTATATATCATGCCTTCGGACCCAAATTTATATAACTTTTATGACTCAATTTGGGTATCAAGTATTTGGGAAACAACTATAGGTATTATTATGAACAGGTCTTGCACTAAAAACACATGTCTGATATTAGTTTAGTAGATGTATGTTGTATTGCAGTTACTACATTGTTGATCCTAATAGGTTTATGAGTTAACCGGAGTTAACTCGGTCACCAGCTCGGTTCTATACCGGTGGGGTGTGACAAGGGTGGTATCAGAGCGCGATGCTCTGCCTGCCTATAGCATACTGCATAGACCCCATAGAAACTATAACTGGTATGGGGTGGGTGAAAATGAAAGCCTTATGAAAAGTTAAAAAGCCTTAATTTAAATGTGAAAATTTGTAACATTTGCATTCGTGGCATGCATGCGTTGATAGTATGAATTCTGATTAACTAAAATTAAAATTTTCATAATTGAATGTACTTGTTAGTGGAAATTTTAACAAAATTTTGACAGCATAACGGCGTAAAATGCGAGAACAAAAAATTTTCAAATATAAAACCTGATAGACAACAAGAATAATAAGATAATAACATATGGTGGCTGTGTCGGCGACTATCAAACCACTTTAATATAAGCCAACCATTCAAAAAAAATTACAATTACTATCAAGATCACAATTCAAATTTTAAGAACACAAATGAAATCAATTACAAAATGAATGGCAGATGCTATCATTGCTTAAAGCTATACTAGTTCAATCACGTAAGTAAAGCAAGAAGGTCAACTATGAAACCCAAAATAGTTAAGACTGTCGATTAAAACTAAAAATTCAAGTAAGAATGACAAGTAAAAGGTCAAAAGAGGGTAGTAGGCCACCAGCCCAAAACACTAGTCAGAGTCATCGCTAAAGATATCGAAAGGCTCTCCTAAGTGAACCCTAGAGTCGATGCTGAGGTGCGTGTCCCAATGAGTGAATCGATCATAGAGGCAAACCATTCTCCTCTATACCCATCGGACATCCGCAGAGATCACCCTAGAAGAGTGGTACATATCCCAGGTGAGTCGTTGAAACTTGAACTCCATCTCTCCAAACTGTCTCCACGTCCAAAGCTCTTTACTGGTGTTCTCATCCACTCTCTTGAGAAGCCCCTGCTCCCTGGCCACACTCTCTCCAAGCTGACCTCTAAGCTCAGCCTAACTCTCTCTTAGGGACCTCAACTCTAATAGGATATCCTATAGGATAGGTGCCTCTCTAGTAGGTGGTAGAGCCATGGGCTATGTGCCAGAAGCACTAGGCATGTCCGGGCCACTAGCTCTGACTGATCTGGAACCACCAGCTCCATGGGAAGAGAGATCTATCACCTTAGTATCCAAAGGCACCTCCTCCTCTCTGATCTCCTCATAATCAGGTACCCCATGGAAATCCTCCTCCTGGTACGGGAAATGACTCTCGTCATCTCTAGTATGCTCATCCTAACCATGGGCACACCCTCCTCCTCCTTCTACTCCTCAGCTGCTTGAGGCTCTACCATCAAGGCACGCAGGTTCATTTACCTCAAATTCCTTGCAGAGAACTTGTCCCTTGGGACCGATCTCTCCTCCTCAGAGAGATCGACTACAAAATGCTCGAAGACTCGAGTAAGAGCTCTACCATAGGGTAGGCTGGCATCCTCGGGATGTAAGGCATGGTGATGCATAAACCTCAACATGAAGTAGGGGAGGCATAGTCTAGGTACGTTGCCCTCAAGGGCAAATAGCAGGCAAGCGGCTAGATAGGTGGGCATGAAACTTACTTGATTCTGGTGACCACTCCTAGGAGCTAGGTTAAACTGCACTAACCTAGCAAATACCCTACCCTCAGGGGAAGAGTCCAACTCGAATGTAGGCCTCGTTGGTGAACCACTAATCACCTCATAGATGTGCTCCTGCATGTCCTGGCTCATCAGTGGGCCTATGCCTCTGGTCCTCGGAGGGCTGTAATAGTGAATACCCTCTAAAGAGATCCTTAAAATCTCCGCCAACCGATCTGCAGTAAGGATGATCTCTACACCCTTCACCATACTGACTATGGCGAACTCCCCTTCCTCCTCTGTGGCCTCTAGATTGTAGTAGAACCTCCTCACCAAACCTTTGTAGCATGGCCGGTCAATGTTGAGGATGGACTCCCAACCAAGGGCAGAAAACCTCTCTAAGAGGTGAATGCGAGAAAAGTGCTCCACAATCACTTGCTTTTTCAATATCACCGGTAGTGAACGGAAAGTGCTCCACAATGATGCAACTCTCACACTGTGGAAGACCATCTCATTATAGTCGGACGAGTCCTCTCATTCCCTAAATGGTGATGGGGCCGAAGAACTAGACCCCACCTCTTGCTTCCTAGCCTTAGAAGTTTTTCTCTTCCTTGATGGCTCTACGGATTCCTTACCTCTTCTTGGTGGAATTCTGAAAATGTAAAGAAGAAAGATAAGCACATGATGTAAAATAAGAAGTCAAAGTATAAGGAGTATCAAGTCGAGACGGATAGTAGAAATAGAATCAAAGAGATAAATAGAATGAGCTATAACAGCATATGGCAGAATTTTTTTTAGGGAAATGTGATCTAAGCTGATATTTTACAAATCATTAAACCCAAATACCTAAATGGGCTAAGTGAAATACATAGATATGAAGGATTATGGTGATGGAAATTACCAAGCAAACACAGGAGATGCAAAGTGATGAATGAGATAATGTATGTGTGGATTGAGGTATACAATGACCCAAGTGAAATGTGGTCTTAATGCGTGAACAATCCAAGAATGTATACAATGAATAGATCCTTTCAAGAGAACACAAGATACCATACTAGATTAAACAAGAGATAGCATATCCCTATTTGGGTTTAGAATAAGAAATTGAAGGATCCCCAAATAAGCATACCAACAAAGTAGAGAAGTTCAAATTTGGGAATCTAGCCAAATGGGAGGTTTACATTTCAAAGGAAACAACTAATGATGATTCTAATATGCTTGAAGATTTATGATTCAAATATAAACAAAGAATCCAAGATGTGGCTAGGTATAAATTTTCCTAATGTTGTTGCCCTCTTTGTTTGGGCAAATTATATAAGGATTTTAGGGCTATCATACCATCCAAATTTGGGGCAAATTGCAAAGGAACGGTTATTGAACACAAGAGAAGCCTAATATTGCAATGAAAACAAGGAAAACTCATAATGTTGTGCTAAATTGACATAGATAAGAGAAACGCACAATAAAATTCCCAAAGTCACTGTTTAGGGCATTAAAAGGGAGAAAATCTCTCCGATGTTCTATTTCAGGGATCAAACTACTTGGAAACTTAAATCTAAGCTCTACAATAGCATATGAATCGTTTCCATAGATAAAATCAAAAGAAAAACCAAAGCCCCAACCACATTGGCGATTTTTTCCATTCAAAAGAGAGAAAACCTAGAAAATTTGAGAAGTAAAGGGTTATGATCATACCTAGAAGATGGAGTGATAGAGAAGGCAAACTCGAGGGATCGTTGCGTCGATTCGGTGAGTTGAGTCGTAAGGAATCGCCCAAGGATCGCCCAAAATGCCTGAGTTCGTATGAGAGGGAAAGAAGAGAAAATGGGTAGAAAAACACCCTTTAATCACAACCTCGAGTAACTCCGACGCACCAAAACCGGCGAGGTTCAGCCAGCCAAGCCCGTCGATCTTTAGCCCGTTGATTTTGGTAGTAAGGGCCCGATTCCACCGGTGGGTCCTACATCGCCTGTATTGGCAGGTTTAAAGGTCATTTTAAAAAACTATGAGTTTATATGGGAGTTTTGGGCCAACACGTATAATGGAATACAAATTTGAAGTTTAATTATTATGTGCATGTTTCTTCGATTATTTTGGGATAGAAGTGCACAAAGTTGCGAGCTAAGCTTCGAACAATTGTGTAATGAGTTGTAATACTAACATATACGAAATTTTTTATGCAAATCAGGTACACTAGTGATGGTAAGCACTAGATCCGAGGGTGTCGCTCGGGGTGCACCTCGAGGTACTCGTCCCGTTGGTAGGCCACCAATTAATAGGAGGCCTCAACCTACGGGGCAAGCATCTAACCCACAATCTCAAGAGACAGTTGATCAGAATGTGGCTCATAAGAATCCGCCTATGGCTACACTTCCTGATCCTCCACCAGTACTTACCCATGGTGATGTTGAGAACTTGATTCAACAATTGAATCAGAATCTCCATCAGTAGATTCTCTAGCAACAACAGGCATTTATGACTGCTATGCAACAGTAGTGGTATGTTGCACTACTAGGTCATCCTCCTCGGGTAGATATTCCATAAGGTCCAACTAGAGGGCCTGATGTTAGGGCACAGGTTGGAGGTACACCACCTGGCATCAACCTTCAGAACCAAGTTGGAGGTACACCACCCATACTACCTCAGGGTACACCTCCATATATGATGCCACCTCCTTACCTATACCATCTAGCGTGTGCACCATATTTTTAGCCGGTGGGCCATACCATAAGAGTGGTGGAGTCATTCATAAGGAACCTACCACCTACATTCACTAAGGTGGGTAGTGACCCTTTGGATCCGGATCGATGGATCCAAGAGATTGAAAAGATATTTGAAGTGATTGAGTGCACTAATGCACAAAGGATTATTTGTGCGGGGCCAACTCCTGGTGATAAGCCTCAAAAGCCAAATTGTTTGCTACACACCCAGAACCCACATGGCAACAATTCAATGAGTTGTTCTTAGCAAACTACTACCCTCGTAGTTTTAGAGACTGCAAGGAAGCGAAGTTCTCGGCATGACTCAAGGAAGCAAGTCTATCCTTGAGTATTAGCAACAGTTTGAGGCCCTATTCTACTTTGCACCCCCTCACATGAAATCAACTGAAGAAAAGGGCAAGAAATTTTTGAAAGGATTGAAGGTATCCATTGACACGATACTTGAGGCATTAGATCTCACCAACTATACCTTAATTGTACAGAGGGCTAAAACCATAGAAGATAAGATAAAAGGTGAATCATCCCTTACACTTGGAGTATGGAAGAGTGTGAACCCTTATACTAATTCGAGTGACCTAAGTAAGAATTTTTGTGGATCATACGGATTTGGTCCTTCACACAGGCAGCCCTACAGGCCATCGGGTTATCCTCCTTGACCCGCCAGTGGGTCGGGTACTACATTTTTTCTCCTGAATGCTAGTATGACGCCCACAGCTACTAGGCCACCTCCCCCTCCACTTGTTACAGGTTAGGCTCAAAGAGCTCCTGCTCCAGTTCAAACTTTGTAGAACCGTTGTTTTAATTGCCATTTATATGTGCATTTTGCTAAAGATTACCGAGCCCAACCAACCTTACTGTCCAATCAACCTTCCAGGTACAGACCTGCTTTGACTCAAGAGAGTCAACCACAAGGAAGGATGTATGCTTTGTTAGCTGAGGAAGCTGAAGCTAGCACAGAAGCGGTAGCAGGTACAATTTAAATTGAGAATTGCCTTTTGGTAAATATTGATGACATGCTATACTTATGTGCATTGCTGTATTAGGCGTCCTACCTATATCAGATATACTGACATATGTCTTGTTTGATTCAATGGCTTCACATTCGTTTACATCAAAGAGATTTGCTGAGAAACTTGATGATAATTAGTACACCAATAGGAAAAATTTCACAGCTGAAGGAAGTATATGGGCCATGCACCATTGAGATCAGTGGAAAGTAGTTAGATGCCCAACTCATCAAGTTCATGCAAAACTTTGATGTTATACTATGCATGGATTGGTTATCAGCACATCGAGCAAGCACGATGTGTGCTGAGAAACATATCCATGTGATCGATGACGAAGGGAAGGGACTGATATGCCAAGCAGATATAATAAAGCGGGCTAAAAGGGTCCTTATCTCCGCTTTGTAAATAGTGAAGTTGTTAGAAACTGGGTGTCAGGGGTACCTAGCATCGGTGATTAATTTAGATGCGAAGGTCACACCTATAGAGGAAGTAGAGGTAGTTAAGGAGTTCCCAGACGTCTTTCCAGATGATCTAACTTAACTACCACCTAACAGGGAGTTGGAATTTGCTATAGATTTGATTCCTGGAGCGGCCTCTATGTCCAAGGCCCCATACAGAATGGCACCAGTAGAATTAAAAGAATTGCAAGTATAGTTACAAGATCTGTTGAAGAAGGGATTTATACGCCCAAGTGTATCACCTTGGGGTGCTCCAGTGTTGTTTGTTAAGAAGAAAGATGGGAGCATACGTTTGTGCATTGATTACCGAGAATTGAACAAGTTAACCATCAAGAACCGGTCTCCATCGCCATGCATAGATGATTTGTTTGATCAGCTACAAGCTGCTAAGATATTTTCAAAGATTGACCTCAGATCCAGGTATTATCAACTCAAGATGAAGAGTAGTGATGTACCAAAGACAACCTTTAGAACTTGGTACGGTCATTATGAGTTCTTGGTGTTGTCTTTTGGATTGACCAATGCACCGGCAACTTTCATGGATTTGATGAACCGAGTGTTTCATGATGTTCTTAACAAGTGGGTCATTATTTTCATTGATGATATCTTGATCTACTCGAAGTCAGAAGAAGACCATGCAAAACACTTAAGGATGGTACTACAGAGATTGAGAGAGTAACAATTGTATGCGAAATTCAGCAAGTGTGAATTTTGGGTCAACCAGGTTAGATTACTAGGACATGTGGTGTCTGAAAATAGAATCAAAGTGGATCCAGATAAGGTGAAAGTTGTAGTAGACTGGGAAGTACCTAAGAGCGTAATAAAAATTAGAAGTTTCTTGGGTTTGGCAGGTTACTATAAACGCTTCATTGAGAACTTTTCTCGGATTTCAGCACCAATGACCAAGCTGGCTAGGAAGGGTATAAAGTTTGATTGGTCAAAGGAGTGCGAAGAAAGTTTTCAAGAGTTGAAGAAGTGGCTAGTGTCAACACCAGTGTTGACTATTCCTAAAGGCACATGATGTATACCGATGCTTCCAAAGTCAGATTGGGTTATGTACTTATGCAACACGACAAGGTGGTAGCATATGCATCCAGACAATTGAAGAACTATGAAAAGAACTACTCTACTCATGACTTGGAACTAGCAGCGGTCATTTTTACCTTAAAGATTTGGCATCACTACTTGTATGGTGAAAAATACAAAATATACAGTGATCACAAAAGTCTTAAGTACTTTTTCACCCAAAAAGACTTGAATATGAGAAAAATGAGATGGCTTGAGCTTATAAAAGATTATGATTGTGATATTCAGTATCACCCAGGGAAGGCCAACGTAGTGGCAGATGCATTAAGCTGGAAAGCTCAAACTATGTCACTTTCCTATCTAGCTGTCAGTCCAGAGCTCGTACAGGAGGCAATGTTAATGGATGAAATCCTCTTGTATGAGGGAGCAATCTTAGAACTAGAGCACCAGTCAGGTGATGTCCAGCAGTTGACTATGTCCTTAGCAGCTCTATAGGTACATTCATCTATCAAGGAAGAAATCCTAATGAAACAACCCTTGGATCCTGAGTTGTAGTTGATCAAAGAGAAGATTCAAGAGCAAACAATGAATGACCCTAGCTTTAAATTAGCCAGTGATGGGGCACTATTGTTTCGGGGCAGATTGTGTGTACCTTGTGATGAGGCAATACAAGACAAAATTAAAAGAAGCACACAGTTCCAAGTATTCTCTTCACCCTGGAAGTACCAAGATGTTCAAAGACCTAAAGCAACACTATTGGTGGCCAGCAATGAAGTCCACAATAGCTTTGCATGTGTCGACTTGTCTTGCATGTTAGAAAGTCAAAGCTGAACGACACCGACCTTTTGGTACTCTTCAACCACTCCTAGTACCTAAATAGAAGTGGGATAACATTACAATGGACTTCGTCACCGGACTACCACGTACGCCGAAGGGAATAGATGTAATTTGGGTAGTGGTTGACAGGCTTACTAAGACAACTCACTTTATTCGATCAGGACCACTTACATTATGGATAAGCTAGCACAACTTTACATAGATAATGTTATATACTTACATGGTGTACCAGTGAGCATTGTATTAGACTAAGACCCGAGGTTTACCTCTAGATTTTGGAAAAGCTTCCAACAAGCCTTGGGAACACAATTGAATCTGAGTACAGCCTTCCATCCACAGATAGACGGACAGTCCGAGCGGACAATACAGATATTAGAAGCATGCTCTAAGCCTGTGCCATGGAAATGAGTGGCAGTTGGGAGAAATATATACCTCTTATGGAGTTTTCTTACAACAACAACTACCAAACTGCAATTGGGATGGCTCTATATGAAGCATTGTATGGTAGAAAGTACAGAACTCCTCTATACTGGGATGAAGTAGGTGAACATCGAATGCTTGGACCATAAATGATTAAGATGATATGTGATAAAGTCAATATCATTAGAGAAAGAATTAAAGTAGCCCAATCATGTCAAAGGAGCTATGCAGATAGCCATAGAACAGAAATAGAATTCTAAGAGGGAGAGAAAGTGTTACTCAAAATATCTTCTACCAAAGGCCTACGCAAATTTCACAAGAAAGGCAAGTTAAATCCGAGATATATTATGCCATTTGAGCTTTTGAAGCGAGTTGGAGCAGTAGTATACATGTTGGCATTACCACCTTCTCTCAGCAGTGTTCACAATGTCTTCCATGTATCCATGTTGAAGCAGTACGTTCATGATCCATCTCACGTACTACCTGTGGAACCGGAATACTTCAAAGTTGATATGACATATGAAGAACATCCGACTGAGATCTTCGACCTGAAGGTGAAAACCCTCAGCAACTGCTCTATCGCTTTTGTGAAGATTTGGTGGGCCAACCACTCTGTCACACCCCGTTCACACTGAACCGGAGCGGTGACCGAGTTAACACCGGTTAACTCAAACCTTCCAGGATCATCAGATACTGTATTCCACCACAGCATACACACACTAACATAAGTTCATCAGATCAGCGGAAGACTAAGTTTTACCTATGAATAACTCCCATATACTTGATACCCAAACGGTGATACAATAATTATATACATTTGGGCCCGAAGGCATGATATATACACAAAAAGAATAAAGTTCAAATATCAAGTATATACAGGAAATCATCAAAATCATCAGAGTACACAGTTCGGCTCGGTATCAAGGCTGGAGCTCAGCTCGGCATCAAGTGTTGTGCCCAGCTCGGCATCACATAGAAGAGCTCAGCTCGGCCTCAGAAGTGGAGATCAGCACGGCCTCCAGGGTGGAGCTCA
>NC_056561.1:34655336-34661986 GCF_013358625.1 Macadamia integrifolia | reverse complement strand
AAGCCATCAAAATCTTACAAGAGAACTCACTCAAGTTGTCTCAATTATGCGTGAGAGGGAGAAAGGAACTTTACCCAGTCAACCAGAGCCTAATCCTAGGCATCATCAGCCTGTTAGTTCACAAACATCAACTAATGCACCACTGAATATAGTATAAGGTCAGACCCAACAAGGGCTCTCTAACCAATGTAATGTTGTTTATGCCCTTACGAGTGGTAGAGAGTACTTACAGAGGGTTCCTAAATCTTCCTCATCTATTACTTATGTCAGCTCTCCTTCAGTTGAGGACACAAGTGTGCCTCTTGTTTCAGGTTCGTCTGATGAACCTAAAGATTTTAATGATTCTTTTAAACAGGGGCAAATCCCTAATAGTCCTTATGTTCATCATGTCCCATTTCCTAATCGCTTGGCAAACAAAAGGAAGACTGCTTCCATGGACAAAATTTTAGAAGTCTTCAAAAAGGTAGAAGTGAACGTCCCTCTTTTGGATGACATATCCCAGATCCCCACCTATGCAAAGGTACTGAAAGATTTATGTACTCACAAACGTATCACTAGTGTACCCAAAAAGGCGTTCTTGGCAGGTAACATTAGTTCCATAATTACTCAGCCTATAACAGCCAAGTATAAGGATCCAGGGAGCCCTACCATATCTTGTGTCATAGGCAACACCTACATTGAGCATGCCTTACTTGACCTTGGCGCAAGTGTGAATCTTTTACCTTATTATGTGTACAAGCAACTAGGATTAGGAGAATTAAAAGCCACTGGAACTACTCTTCATTTGGCAGATAGGTCTGTTAAGATTCCTAAAGGGATGGTTGAGGATGTCTTACTAAAGGTGGGAGAATTTATTTTCCCTGTTGATTCATTGTGTTAGATACTAAGTCCTTCTCAACCAAGGATGAGATCCCAATAATTCTAGGAAGACCATTCTTGGCTACCAGTAATGCATTAATCAATTGCCGGAATGGTTTCCTAAGATTATCTTTTGGTAACCAAACTGTTGAGTTTAGCATGTTTAGGATTGGCAAGCAACCACATATGGAAGAAGAGATCAATATGCTTGAGGATTTTCTGGATTTTTCTGATGATTTAGTTACCAACTTTGATATTGATTTTAATTCAGAATTCCAAGAGTGTATGGATGAGTTGGATGATGATAGTGAAAATTTCTTTTCTGAAGTCTTGAGTCTTCACACACCTGTGGAGCCCTTAGGACCCCTTTCCAATTCTATTCCCAAACCTTCCATAGTTGAGCCCCCTAAGTTAGATCTTAAGGAGTTACCATCTAATTTGAGGTATGCTTTCCTAGGGCCTGACCAGACTCTTCCTGTAATAATTTCTTCAAATTTGACCTCTATCCAGGAAGAAGAGTTACTTAAAGTGTTAAAAGACAATAAGGAAGCCCTAGGTTGGACCCTGGTTGATATCAAGGGTATAAGCCCTTCTATTGTGCAACATCATATACATCTTATGGAGGATTCCAAACCATCCACGGAACCCCAAAGAAGAGCTAACTCAGTGATGATGGAAGCCATTAAGAAAGAGATCCTAAAGTGCTTGGATCATGGAATAATTTATCTTATTTCTGACAACCAATGGGTAAGCCCAGTTCACGTAGTGCCTAAGAAGTCTGGTGTGACTGTAGTTCCTAATGCCAATAATAAGTTGATCCCTACCCGTGTCCAAACAGGATGGCGTGTGTGCATTGACTACAGGAAGTTAAATGCGGCAACTTGGAAGGACCACTTCCCATTACCATTCATTGACCAGATGTTAGAGAGGTTAGATGGACATGAATACTATTGCTTTCTTGATGGATATTCCGGCTATAACCAAATCCCAATTGCTTTAGAGGACCAACATAAGACCACTTTTACATGCCCATATGGAACATTTGCTTACAGGCGTATGCCCTTTGGGCTTTGTAATGCCCCTGCTACGTTCCAACGATGCATGATGAGCATTTTTTCTGACATGGTCAAAAAATTCTTAGAAGTATTTATGGATGACTTTTCAATTCATGGGAATTCCTATTCTGAATGTCTTCATCATCTTTCCCTAGTTTTGAAAAGGTGCATATCTAAGAATTTGGTTTTAACTTGGGAGAAATGCCATTTTATGGTTAAATCTGGCATTGTTTTAGGCCACGTAATATCCAAGGAGGGAATTAAGGTAGATAGAGCCAAAGTGGATTTAATTGATAATTTACCACCTCCTCAATCTGTTAAGGATGTTCGGTCCTTTCTAGGGCATGCAGGCTTCTACAGAAGGTTTATTAAGAACTTTAGTCAGTTAGCCCGACCTCTCACCTCATTACTTGCCAAAGATCAGACTTTTGAGTTTTCCAAAGAGTGCCTAGAATCCTTCAAGCAACTTAAGAAGGAGTTGACCAATGCACCCATTGTTCAACCACCTGTTTGGACTGAATCTTTTGAACTGATGTGTGATGCTTCGGATTTTGCCATAGGAGCAGTTTTGGGTCAAAAGATTAATAAGTTGCCCACTGTCATTTACTATGCTAGTAGGACCTTAAATAATGCACAACTCAATTATACAACCACTGAAAAGGAATTTTTAGCTGTTGTGTTTGCATTAGAAAAGTTTCGGTCTTACTTAGTTGGTTCACATGTGGTGGTGTATACTGATCATTCTGCTCTCAGATACCTAGCTCAGAAGAAGGATGCCAAAGCCCGTCTCATTAGGTGGGTTTTACTTTTACAAGAGTTTGATTTAAAAATTAGGGATAAGAAAGGAGTTGAAAACCTAGTTGCAGACCATTTATCCCGACTTTCAAATTCCTTGACTGTCGATTCTCCAGTCAACGGGAACTTCTAGGTGAACAATTATTTGCAATGTCCAATGAACCATGGTTTGCTGACATTGTCAACTTCTTAGTTTCAAGTGTGACTCCAAATCACTGGTCCACCCAAGATAAGTATAGGTTTCATTCCCAAGTTAAGCACTTTTTTTGGGATGATTCTTATTTGTTTAAGATATGTCCGGATCAGATTATCCGACGATGTGTTCCTGATCATGAGCAACATTCCATTCTCTCTTTTTGTCATGATCATGCATGTGGTGGACACTTTGGAACTAAGAAGACTGCCACAAAGGTTCTCCAAAGCGGATTTTATTGGCCCACTCTTTTTAGAGATGCTTTTGATTTTTGCAAGGCTTGCCCCGCCTGCCAGTCTTTTGGCCGTATCAATAAAAGGAACATGATGCCTCTCAACCCCATTTTAGTAGTTAAGATCTTTAAGGTTTGGGGCATCGATTTTATGGGAGCATTCCCTAATTCCTTTGGGAATTTGTGCATACTTTTGGCCGTTGATTACGTTTCTAAATGGATAGAGGCCATACCTTGTAAATCTAATGACCACAAAGTGGTGGTCCAGTTTCTCAAAGAGAACATTTTTTCCCGCTTTGGTGCACCACGTGAAAAATTAGTGATAGAGGTACTCATTTTTGTAATCGGCCTTTTGAGGTCTTAATGAAAAAGTATGGAATCACTCATAAGTTATCTACCCCTTATCACCCCCAAACTAGTGGCCAAGTGGAGGTGTCTAATAGGCAGATCAAACAAATCTTGGAGAAAACTGTTAATCCCAACCGTAAGGATTGGTCCCTTAGGCTCATTGATGCCTTGTGGGCCCATCGTACTGCATTCAAGACTGACCTTGGCCAGTCTCCCTACCGTTTGGTGTATGGGAATGCTTGTCACTTACCAGTTGAGTTGGAGCATAAGGCCTTTTGGGCCATCAAGAAGCTCAACTTTGATTTGTCTGATGCGGGAATTCACCGTAGGCTCCAACTATCTGAGTTGGAGGAACTTAGGAATGATGCCTATGAAAGTTCTAAGATTTACAAGGAAAAGACCAAAGCTTTCCATGATAAACACATTCTACGTAAATCTTTTACAATTAGTGATAAGGTCTTATTGTACAACTCTCGATTGCATCTTTTTCCTGGTAAACTTAGATCCCGATGGGATGGCCCATTTATTGTCCATAATGTATATCCCCATGGGGCTGTGGAGATTTTGAATCCAGGAACAGGGGTAATTTCGAAGGTTAATGGTCAACGTTTGAAGCCATTCCTCGAGTTTCCTACTACTAGTAGTGAAGAGGTCATGAATCTCCATGAACCTCTTTACACTGATGACTAACTTTTAATCAGGTATGACCCCCTTGCATTGTCTTTGCTTTTAATTTTTTCCATGCATTGAGGACATTGCATGACTTAAGTGTGGGGGAGGGAAACCAGTTTTTGTTTTTTTTCTTTCACTTTGTTTTGTTTGTTTTTCTTTTTATTTTTGAGCTTGCTAAGGATGAAGTCCTACTTTGGCTTTTGGCTAATGATCAGACCATTCGGTTGCTTGATGTATGAAAATAAAAGTTTTGATTAAGGTACCCATTTTGAACGTATAAAAACCCTATTGAGAAGAAAGAAACAAGCTTGTGTCTTGAGATGGGACTTTCTTTTGAAAAATAAGAGACCCCTGTTTTATGGTGATGGACCATATGTAAGTCTGTGGGTTCCTTGTACTTTTGATTTGGAGTTGAGACCTTCTTTTTAATTTGGCATGGGTTGACAAATGCACAATTTTAAATGAAATGTGAAATGTGGTATAAAAAAGAATAAGAGTTGATTCCCTTGGAACTAGACAGGGCATTGCGCCTCAGGAAGCGTGGTGTCTTGATCAAAATTCCTTGGGAGGAAACTTCTGAAGTAACTCTAGCATCACTGCCTTTGTGGGCATATGCAAAAAGCGAAGCTACATAGTAACTTGGGTGTCTGGTGTTTGCTCCACCATGTCATTCAGGCCAAAAATAGTGGAGTAGAATAGAGTTTAAGCGAAAAAAAAAAAGGAGAAAAAAAATGTGCAAATGTCATTAATGCTTAGTAATATGTTTTGGTCAAAAACACTCCAACGCCTTAGTCATTGGTTCCCTATTTCTTCACAAGTGGTTTTGCCTTAAGATAAGGATGTTTTGGAAGAGACGAGGTGAGTTCCAAATTAAGAAATATGCTAGTGCCTGGAATTGATAAAGGGTAATAAAAGTTCAAGTGTGGGGGTCCCATGTAAGAGAAATTATCTTTGCTCCAGATCGGTATGGGCCTTACCTTTAGCCAAGGTTGGGATTTGTTTATTCTGAATTTTGGGTGTATATTCACTGCAAACACCCACAAGACACAACTCGTCCACTAGGGGTGACCTAGGGGTTTAAAGGCTTATTGCACATGCTAAGTGAAACCGTGATTCCTACGAAAGTGAGTTAGGTTTTTTTGTTTTTATTCTTTTTTTTTTTGCTTGAGGACTAGCAAAGTCTAAGTGTGGGGGAATTCTGATGAGCACATTTATGTGTGAAATCTAGGGTAGTAAAACAAGCATTTTTTATATTTAGAATAGAGCTACCTTGGGTTTTACTCTCTTTTTGCAGTTTTTATATTTTCAAGGCCTTGAGGATTATCGGGCACTATATCTTCAATTTTACATGTAAAGAGGTCATATTTCTTTTCATGGTTGCGAAGAGGATGAAATTCTGAGAAAGATGGACGTGTTCAACTAAAAGTACACATTCGTTTGGTCACCCGTACAAATGATTATTCTTTTCGGGCTAGAAAAAGAATAATAGATTAGAACTGAACTGAGATGCAGAACCAACCCATTTGCAGTTGTCCCAGAGGTACAAGGGATACTCCAAATGCCAACAAGGATCGATGGACCACATCCTTAAGTGATTGAAGATTCGTTTTTGGTAACAACAACTACCTAACATAGTTGGTGAGCTATGGTGTGCAAAATTTCCTTACTCACCAAGAGGTCTCAAGTTCGACTCCTCCACATCATCACCCACCAAAAGATTGTCCAAATCACACAAAGCAAGAAGAAAATCATCCCTTGGAGGGAGAAAAAGAAGCAAAATAAATTAGAAAGAAAAAAAGGAAAGAAAATAAGTAAACAAATTATAGGAAATTTCTTAAAGTTTATTTCTCTCTTCTCTCTCCTTCACCTTAGCACTTGTGGTCTCAAAAGATCTCACAACCAATTGTGGGTTTCTCCCTTTTAGGAAAGAGAAATTTGTTACCCTACCTCCCCATTCCCTATAAATACAACTCATGTAAGAGGAAGGGAGACAATTCATTCTTCTTCTATTTTTTTTTAGTTGCTCTCTCTCTCCCTCTCTCACTCTTTAGTTTTAGTTCTTCTCTATTTTTGCTTTAATCACTTTTGTAATAGTTTTTTATATCAATTAATGCAAGCACTCTTTTATTCTTATTCAGCCTTTTTATGTTTATGATTTATGCAATTGAGTTGTAATTTTTTAAGTTATAGTTCTAGGCTTAGATCTAGGTGACAAGATCACGAGCCGTGGAGAAATTTTTTTTCAAGTTCAAGCATTGATTCAAGTAAGTAGGCTCTTTCAGTAGTCTTCTCTCCCCCCTCTCATTCCCTCTTCTGACTACCATTTCTTTCTTAATTTAGGATTTTTATTTTCAGTCGTTACATTATTGCTATCCCTCTCCCCCAAGGTTCATGGCTAGTGTATGTGTTGGCTTTGCCCCTCCTAGTCATAGAACCATCAATTTATTGTTTTTATTTTAATTGTCTCCCTTTCCCTAAAGCCAAGTAGAGAAACCCT
>NC_056561.1:34606954-34649618 GCF_013358625.1 Macadamia integrifolia | reverse complement strand
TCATGTCTTTGGTAGGAAGGCTATTTTAATTCTGTGTAATTCACTTGGTAGTAAAGTGAGGTGTTATTTGGATTTTTTGTGTCATTCTAACTATTCCAATGAAGACTTGAGTTGTGGAATTAGTCATGCCATAAAATTCAAATTCATGAACAAAGAATATTTTCTTTATACTAAAAATAGATTTCCATTCATAAAATGCCAAGCCAAGCAATACAAAAGGTAAAAAAAAAAAAAAAATGATGAATGAATATGGGGAGGGAAAAAGAAAAAAAAAAATATATATATATATACACACTTGTGTTTTGCAGGAACAACAAGAATAGGTCCCCAAGAATCAACGTCCTCATCCAAGCCATACTTGAGGTCATCCACAGGGAACATCGAGGAATCATCAGGTGCTAACCCCGAATTTTCCATCCTCCAGGTAGGATCCAGAATCTGAGTGTCTCATCGGGCAATTACTTCTTGCTGAGATCTAACTTGTCTCCTTAAAGAAGCGATCTCCCCCGGGGAAATATAAGGAATGGTTAAAATAAGAGAAAATAAAGAAAAAAGACAAAGTCAAAGAAAGGATGATACCTTGAGGAGCACTACATCACATAGGCCATGGTGCATTCGCCTAATATCAGCATAGGCCTTCGGAGACACCTGATAAAGACCATGTCAGCCAAAAGAAGTTAAAGGACAATCAGATGAGAAATGTTAGGACACTCACACAGTCATAGGGGATGAGTAGTCTAAGGAAGGCATCTCTATCCAGTCTGTGTTTAAGAAGCTTTGGACTACCAGGGTTAGCTGTGTCAGGATAAAATTGTAGACACCCAATTTTGTCACCCTCCTCTGGCTATGATGAAATGCAGACCTTGGACGAGACTTTTGGCTTCTAATCAACAGAGATGATGATTAACTAAGAAAACGTTGGAAACCCTGCGTAAGAAGGAAGTGGGTCCAATTTTAACTTTTCATATAAAAAGGAATCTAGTTAAGATGACCATATAGATGGATAGTAATTGAAAATATGATTTCGACGATATATGGTACGTCAAAATCAGACTATCGGATTGCCCGCAATCTCCTCTAAAAAATCATATTTTTTCAGCTCGCATGTCGCACACACGGACCAGCCAAGCCAACTGGCCTAGCCAGCCAGCCAGCCCAACCAGCTAGCCAGCTAGCCCAACCAGCTAGCTAGCCAACTAGACCCAGCTTACATGACCTGTGTACCCCCACCGCATGGCTTGTGCCCCCTCGCCGCATACTGTGTGCGCCCCTACTGCATGGCTTGCGAGCCCCCATTGCTTGCCTGCACACCCCAGTCGCACGTTTTGTGTGGCCCTGCTGCATGGCCACATGCACCTTGCCTGTACCATGCACATGCTGCCACACACCTTGCCTGCCCCATGAGCGTGTTGCCCTGCACAGTTCAGCCTACCCTGTGCACATTGCCAACCTCCCCACACACCCTTATGCCTAGCCTATACCCAGCTACACACCATTACCCACACATAGTGTGCACATTGCTTGTATGCCCCATGCATTTTAACCCAACCTTGTGTGTCACCGTCAATGGCCAGGATTGGTGTTCCCCTAACCTAGTGGGTGAAGAAATTCCCTCTTCACCCACTTAAGACCGAAAAACCCTTCCTTTTACTAAGGATTTTCTCTCCAAGAACCCACTTTTTACCCATTGGACAAAAACCTTCCCCACCCATTTTGGTCCGAGGACCTCTTTTACCCAGTGTATAAAATCCCTATCCCCCCCACTTTTGGCAAAAACCCTTCTTTCATCCATTGGATAAAGATGTTCCCTCTTTCCCATTGGCCGAAAAACCTATAAATTCCCCCTCCTTTGGATTTGAGATACCAAAACCCCACCTTAATCCCTTGTAGTGAGAGTCTCCTCCTCTCACACTCTTGATTTTCTTTGGGTCTTCGGAGCGATCTTCATCAAGATCCGAAGTCTTTTTCAGATCATCGAAGTGTTCTTGGGACTTTGAAGATCTTCAATCCAAATTCTTAGTTCAATCTAGTTTGTTCTTCAACCACCTCCTTTGAGTGTTCTTGAGTTTTTCCTAAAGTAGAAACCCCCCTTTGAGGTTCTTCAGGTCTACAAAGAGATCTTTGTCAAGATCCAAAACTCTATTCGGATCTTCAAAGTGTTCTTTAGGGCTTTACAGATCTTTAGTCCATTTTTAGGTCAATCTGTTTCTTTCCAAAAATAACAGTTCCAAGCAGAAGCCCTATCTAAGTGCTCTTGGAATCTTTTCAGAAATAGCCATTCCTAGCGGAAGCTCTGTCGAAGTACCACCTCAGCCTAAGCCCTCCCCTAGCCTATCCCTAGCTAAGTCCTGTTGGAGTGCCACCTTAGCCTAGCCCTCCCCTAGCCTATCCCCAGTGGATGCTCCGTAGGAGTGCCACCTCAGCCTAGCCCTCCCATAGCCTATCCCCAGTGGAAGCTCTGTCGGAGTGCCACCTCAACCTAAGCACGGAAATAGCCTTCCCTAGCCAAATCTCTAACTGAATCCAAATCTGGAAATAGCCTTTCCAAGCCGAAGCTCTATCCGAATCCAAATCCAAAAGTAACCGTTTCTAGTCAAAACATTGTCCAAATACCATCACTCTCAAGAAAGGAAGTTGGAGGTCAAGACCATCTTCCCCTGAGCCAGGAGAATCCGAAAGATAGTCCGAGCCGGTGCTAATCAGCGGCCCACCCGGTAGAATTTATATAGACCTTGTTTTAGTGTATATAGTAGTTTGATTACAATTAATGTATATATGCATGATAACTTAGCCATGCATGTAGAATAGTAATAATTGTGAAAAATGTTCGTTCTCAAGCATCTAGTAGGAAGACCGGTTGAACCAGGAAAATTAGGTGCCTAAGACCTTCCCAATTCTATAACCTAACAATTACCCTAAATCTCTGGACCAGACCAAATTTCAGGCCTTTTTCTTAGGAATCGGGCCCACCATCAGGTCCTAGGCCCATAACCCTAGGTGGTGACTCCAAACCCCATTTGTATGATCCCGATCCCCGTATTGGACAATCATCAAACCCCAGTCTCAAATGATGAATTTTACACTCTTGTAAAATAGGCCTCCACGTGTCTCTAAGTAACGATACGATGGTACGGGGCCCGTAAGCAAAGCACACACAACCCGAACCCCTCCCCTCACATGAAAGAGAAAGAGAGAGGAGAGAGGTCGAGATGCAAGTCCTTTTCCCCCCAAGGGAAGAGAGACATCTCATCATCTTTGGCCACTACCCTCATAGTAGCGACTCCACTGGGGATAAATGTCAAGCTTCCGATACTAGATGCTACCTTTAAATGAGAGAACATTTTTCACCACATTTGTTTTAAAACATGTTTGGCTAACCCCATATTTGGAATTGTATTTGCTAACCGCATCACGTATTGTGCTCAAAGTGAAATCATTTGGTAAGGGACTCCCTGTCATGCCTACACCCTCAAGGAGGTTAGCGCATGTCATGGAGAGTACTTTGAGAGCAAATAATACTTGCTTCCTATACAAGAATAAAGGGTATCATCAAATGGAGAGGATGTTGTATTTGTGCCAGCACCCTCGGGGAGGTCTATGCACTTTATGACATTCTAAGATCAAATGTGTCATCAAATGGCAAGGATGTCCATAATTGTGCCAACACCCTCGGGGAGGTCCGTGCACTTTATGGCATTCTGAGATTGAATGATGTTTACCCTACATTACACTTTTACACACAATCACTCACGGTTCCACCACCCCGTGGCCAATTGCTTAACCTCATGTCTAGTCACAAGTAATGGGCAAGGAAGTCATCCCCTTGATCTTGTACCTACAGGTATCAAAAGGATCATGCACCTTGTGTATATAGACCCTGTCAAGGAAGCCTTGTCGGTCCTATTGCATCCATCTCATACTCGCATCATGTGGGAAATAGATGAAGAAGCTAGGAGCGCCATAAGCTAATTGTAGAACTTGTTTGTGGTCTTGAAAAGGAACATTCCTACATTATATTCCCATTATAAAGAATTGCTTTCTTAAGTGTGTTTCGGATAAAAGGTGTCCCTCCTCCTTAAGGAAAAATTCCAAACACGTGACTCAGGGGCAATCCTGTTGCAGTCACGTCAAGTCTCGACAAGTCCTGAGAAAAATCAGGAGGAAGGATACCTAGTGGGAAAAAGAATAAGGAAAGCATGACTTTATTACATGGAATGTCCTATGGGAATATTCTTGACAAGCCATTTGTATGAATCTCCCACTTATGACGTTGGGTCGACTAGGGGCATCAAACCCTATCCACTCCTTATCATTAAGCGGACTAACTTTGGATGGATCATTGGTTGTTAATCTAGTCAATATGTGAACGAGGGGTTGAGAATTCAAGAATCCTAAAATAAGCCACTTTTGGTTCAGGCACAATTCCACACCTTAAGTATTCTTCGCGGTCAATTTGGATGAGTCAAGGTAATCGGTTGACTCGCCTAAGTCCAATGTAACCCCCATCGTCTCCTCAAGACTATCTACCACCAAGTGATTACAACCCAATTAGTATGGATCCACATGAGTCTGAATCACCCAAATAGGACTGGGTCCATCCCATGGAGACTTTGCAAAAAGAAATGGCTGAAGTCAAGAGAGGGATAGCTCAGATATTGTATACACTTCAGAACCCTCCCAGAGCTTATCCCAAGAATGAGCCGGCACCAGCTATAGGAGATGTGGACCAAAATGGAGCTATAGATTATCATGAGAACTTTTCCCGAGTTGACTCAGGACAACCCGAGCATGTTAGACCAACTGGTCAGAGAGGATCTTCACCTACCCGTCTGAATGGTCAATGAGGGGCCTGTTCCAGGGTCCCTCCTCCTAGGGTAGTGATCGAAGATGAGGAAGAGGAATTTTTAGCACATGTCCACTTTGAGCCTCCAAAGATGGAGAAAGAAACGAAACTCAGAGAGAAATTAGAGAAATTGGAGAACATGATTTGAGCGGGAAAATCTCAAAAGGCTAAGCAGTGGATTCAAAGGAAATGAGTTTTTTTTTGGGCCAAGAATTCCAAAAAAATTCAAATGGTAGACGGATAGGTTTGATGGGTCAGGAGACGCAAGGCTCATCTCAAAGTCTTCCTCAGCATTGCCAAGTCGTGGTAACTGGTAGATAACCAGATGGGGCAAGCCTTCATGCTAACCCTATCAGGGCCAGCACTAAGGTGGATCAAACAATTGGAATCATCCCAAACTCAAAATTGGGAGACGGTGGTGAAAGCCTTCACCAAATAGTACTCATACAATACCGAAGTGGATGTGAAGCGATGAGACCTTGAGACTTTGAGGCAGTGACCTAGAGAAGGATTCATTTCCTTCTTGATGAGGTTTGGAGATAAGGTCACCAAGATGGCAGATCAGCCTTCAGAAGCAGAGCAAGTGGAGATGTTGATAGAAAACCTATTGAAGCCCTATTATGATGTTCTTTACTATCAACATTTGCAAACTTTTGATGCCTTAATAGCCACTAGGACACGTGTGGAGAATAGAATTTTAAGAGGGGCCCAGCATCAAGGGTCCTCCCAAGATGCAAGCAAGAACACCCGAGTCGGACGGGAAAAGGGTCTAAAAACTAATATGGTGAGTGCAGTTCAGCAATCAGTCTCACTAGCCACTCCATTACAACCCTTTATAATACAAGCAGATGCACCCGCCCAAAAGGCCCCTCGCCTAAGAAGGCAGTTTTCTGATTTGGGAATGCCCATAACTGCTACATATGAGAAGTTAAAGAAGCATGGATTGCTAGGGACAGTGGCTCCAAGAGTGATCAACAACCCTCATCCAGCTTGGTATAGGGATCATGAATATTGTGCCTACCATACTCAGAAGGGGCACAACACTGAAAGATGTATAGGTCTACAACAAGCGATTCAGGACTTGGTAGACAATGGAACCATTGAGGTCAAGGTCAAGCAGCCTCCCAATATTAATACCAATCCACTCCCTGATCATGTGAACAATTTGGATGAACAAACTGTAGAGAGCAATCCCACTCAACTCATTATACCTTGAGTTCAGAAGAATCATATGAATGCCCGAGCTTATAGAAAAATTATGAGTCAAAGGGCTTAAATCATAAGGATTCCCAGAAGAAGAGAATCATCAGAAGAAGAATCAGAAAATCAGACACCCGCCATTTATCCTTCCTCATCAACAGAAGGGTCCACAGCACCATCAACCCCAATCTTCACATCCTACCTCTCATAGCACTTTGTCTTCATACCATCTCACTTCATATCCCTCATCACCCTCATACCAATCCCATTCTCAAGATTCAGTGTATAACTCAAAGGAAATATGGATGGATGGGTACGATTAGAAGGATATGCTTGCACTACCGGATTCCCCTAAAATGACCTCATCAATAGGGTCAGTGAATGCATTAGGGGAAGACCAAGAAGGTGATCCCACTTCTCTAATTCAGTTCGTTATACTTTAGAGGATGATCCAAAGGTAATTGAAGAGGTTACGGTTGATCTTCTCAGAGCAATAACCGCATTGGCCATAAGGGAATAGGTTAAGGAACACATCTCCCTAATCCACATAGGGAGTGACACAGAGGATGATGAGTCAGGACTGGTCTAACTTTGACCCATTGATGTCAAGGCCAACCCTATGGAAATCTTTTGGTCTATATGCTCTAAACACTACACGCGTTTAGATGCCAAAGAATTTGATGGTCTAGAAGAAACTGATGAAGAACCAAGTGAGGGGGAAATCAGTGAAGAAGATGATGATGACGATGATGAGGATGGGAACAAAGATGAGAAGGATAAAGATGATTCTGAATCTCAGGAAGATGATGAGTATCCAGACTGGGATGACTACTTAGGGCTTGGGAATGATGATTATAATGATGAGTTAGAATACTACTCACCAGAACATCCGACATGTTTCTCAGTCTATGCTATTGGTGGTGATGATTTAATAGTTGATCTGACAGATGGCATTTACCCTTCCCTCTGTATGGGAGGAGATGATTCTACGTCAGATTTAGGAAGTGATGAAGGATCTAGAGAGCTAATGCAAGTTTAGCTAGATGAACCCGAATCCCCATTAGAGATGGAGGAAAAGTTGTGTGAAGTATACTCCAACACATTGAGAATGTATGAGAGGGTGGAAGAAATTAACAACATGCTGGGTGAAGTTGTTAGGGATATGCCCACACTCCTATAGTTGGTTTTGATGATAACAAACATATGAAGGTATGTCACAATTTTCCTTTAAGTATTGTTTTGTAGAGACTTCATATCAAAGATCGAATTTGGTGAATGAAACAAAGAAATGAAGATTGAAGTCATCAAATGAAGAGTATCAACAAGTTGGCATCAATGCTTGAAGAAGATATCATAAGAATTTAAGCTTCAAGATGTCAAGACATGAAGCTTAAAGACATGGAATTGCAAACAAGAAGAAAAGAAGATAAAGTGCCAAAGAGTGGAAGGTTCAAGTGAAGAAGAAGACCACTAGGATAGATTGGTCATTTTTAATGTAATTTGTAACCTCCACATATATATATGCACTCACCACATGCATGTGCATTGTATCACACTAAAATGACCATAGAGCATACCTTGACCAAGTATGGAAAGTCTCTCTAAGTGGTGAGGAACATATTAGGAAAAATATGTTCTAGTGAAATTCTGTGAAAACCACATTAACCTGACTTAAGGGTATTTTTGAGAATCTTAATTTGGTATCAGGAGATGAAACCTTCATAGAGGTTGTAGGAAATTGAGTCACGATTTCAATGCAACTAATTTTAGGTCATTCTGAGATTGGACTGAAAAGTTATGGTCAAAACACTGATGACTGGTCAGTATGACAGCATTCTGTTAAAACAGAGTATGTCATGTTGGCGGTCGACCGGCTGGAAGCCCCGGTCGATCGGAGCTGTCGGAGACCATGGCCGGTCGACCGTTAAAAAGTCCCGGTCGACCGGTGACTGCCTGGAAGTGCCCCAACGTCTATGTTTTGCCTCAACGGCTCTTGGCGGTCGACCGGCTACCAATGGCGGTCGACCGGTGGACCCAGAATATGTCCGTTAGAGCATGATTCCCTGCCTAAAATGCTTCACTAAGTTCACCTATAAATACCTCTAATACTACTCATTAAAAAACAATAAATCCCAACTTTAGAGAAGCATTATTTGAGCATTAGAAGTGAGAATTGGTCTACACCATCTCTTGAGTTCAAGTTCTTCATTTTACATTCAAGAGGAACTCAAGACCATCTACAAGTCTTCATCTACATCTTGGCATTTACATTACAAGCATAAAGAAGACTTCAAAAGGTGCATTCATTCTATCATCATTGCATATTTCATTTGCACCACACCGGAGGTAATTCTCTTTTATTCCACTTCTCCATTTTCTATTTTACATTAAGTCTAGACTGTACTTAGGCTTGTGTAAGGACCCTCTCATCCTTAAGAGATTGTAAGGATCCTCTTATCCTTAAAAGAGTATAAGGTGCCTCTCTACCTTAAAGGAGATTGTAAGGTGCATCTTTACCTGCAAAGGAGATTGTAAAGGTGCCTCTCTGCCTGTAAAGGAGATTTGTAAGGATACTCTTATCCGTGAAAAAGATTGTAAAGGTTTTCTTCCCTACCTATTGTACTGAAAGGGAGAACTAGTGGAATACCTTACAAGAGGATTCTTGTAGGGAGTGGACTAGACTCAGATTGAGTCGAACCACTATAAATCTTGTGTTGTGTGATTGTGCCTATTTTATTTATTCCGCATCGTTTTTAACTTGCAATCACACTTGGGACCTATACATCGAAAAGAGTTAATTTCCACTAGTATAACCTATTCACCCCCCTCTAGGTTATTTCAATTGATACTACTTGTGGGATAAAGCGCTTGTCAGTCATCCAAAAGCCCGGACTTGTGGAGAAGGTGCAATTTTATTTCCTTAATGTCCAGCCAACGCAACAGCGGTTCAAACTGGGATCTGGGCAAAGACTTTGGGCCACCGGTGCGACACCCAATACAAAAGCCCCCATGCGCACCTATCCCAACAATCCCCCCCAAAGCGACGCCCAAATACCAGAGCACCAATGCGCTTGGGGAGACTCGAACCCACGACCACCTACTCTGATACCACTTGTAGGATCAAGCGCTTGCCAGTCATCCAAAAGCCCGGACTTGAGGAGAAGGTGCAACTTTATTTCCTTAATGTCCAGCCAGCGCGACAGCGGTTTGAGCCGGGATCTGGGCAGAGACTTTGGGCCACCTGCGCGACGCCCAATACCAGAGCCCCTATGCGCACCTATCCCAACAGAAGTAACTATCAGTGATCATTACTACCATGAGCAGTTGGATGATCTAGAAGAAAAAGGGTCAGATGAAACTTTTGCAGAGGCAGTAGATGCTACATTCCAACAACTTTCTAATGTAGTCAAGAAGCTACGAGCCAGGGTTATGGATATTTGTGGAGGACCTCAACTTCCCACCCCAAGTAGGGAAGGAGAATTAGAAGAAGAAGATGATTCTATGGTAGGGATAATCCCCCTAACAAATAGTGATGATGAAGATTGCTATCCCATGGAAATTATTATAAAGAAACCTATCAACGTGATGGAAACTAGAAGTGGAAAAGACTACAAGGCCAAGGCTCTAATAGTAGAACAGCCAAGGGTTAATGAGGCCAGAACTAGCAGCTTGAAGAAAGAACCAGAAAACCCAGTCTTGGCTCAACCCAAGAAGTCCCAAGCAAATATCTTAATTTGGGGATTGTTGATGGCATCCCCCACACACCGTGAAGCAGTCTTGAAATCTCTCACTAATGTGCAAGTGCCGGTCGAGATAAATCTGACACATCTGGAACATATAGTAGGGGCAACATATGCGGTACAATCCCTGACGTTCTTAGATTCAGAGCTTCCCAAAGGATCCTAGGACCACATCATAGTAGAATGCCTTGATAAAGTGGTTCCCCAGGTTCTTGTTGACAACGGATTCGCTTTGAATGTGCTACCCTTGAGATCATAAAAGAGTATTAGCATCAACTTGGAAGAAATGAGGCCAACCACCCAAACCATACTGGCATCATTACCCTTGCCGTAAAGATTGGCCCGATGAAGTTTGATATTGATTTTTAAGTCATTGATATACCGGTAGCCTTTAACATGCTTTTAGGAAGGCCTTGGTTGCATCCTGCGAAGGCAGTGTCCTCTAGTCTCCATAAAAAAATGAAGTTCATTCATGAGAGAAAGGTGGTCATAGTAGCCGGAGATCCCAAAGTGGTTAACACTTTAGCCAACATTGAAAATGGGGAAGAACAAGACCAAGAGGTCCAACTAAGTGGTTTTGAATTAGATACAACTTGTGCAACCATTGCCAAAGAAGGACCAAAGGAGGAAGTCCCAGCTAATAATAAAGCCATCTGGTGCCCGCCAGTGAACCAGATGATGAAGAATATGCAATATTTTTCTGGCATGAGATTGGGGAAATATCATCATGGAGTCCCATAGCAGCCTAGTTTAGCGGTGAACAAAGGAAAGAATGGTCTTGGGTACACTCCTTCAACCACTAAGGGGCAGAAAGTGTTGAGGATGACTAGGAAGATCTCAGTCTCTTACTACCCTACTCTCAATGGGTATTTTGTAAAAGAAGGAGAGGATTTCTCCTTTTATGGAAACGTGGATCCATGGTTTGATGAAACCATTGTAAAAATGCAACCAGGATTTGAAGTATTTTTCTAAGACAAGTTCGACTAGGTGACTCATGAAGTGGAACAACAGAAGATGTTAGTCAATGAAAGGAGGCACCAATCTTGGACACTTTCACTCCAATCAGAGGAGGCACTAAGTCCTCGAGTTCTCTTAAAGAGAGAATGGGAGAAGAAGATAAGTCTCACATGGAGTCTACCGCTTCCCATTGATTTTAAAGTCTTCATTTGCTCCCTCCTATGACAGCCAATAACCTGAGAGCTACATGAGCTTAAGCCTCACCCTTTCAGAGGAAGAAGTGTGTATGTAAAGCAAAGAAGAGCACAGATAATGATGGTTTGTATGTACTGTGCCCGAACCAATTGCAATGAGAAGTCTCGTGAAGGTGGTCAAAGATGTGACCGAGGCACTGGGATGGCATCCCTCAACAAGTTGAGGATACTCGGGTTATTAATCTAGGAACCGACCAATGCCTTTGAGAGGTAAAATTTGGCACTACCCTTAATGATGAAGAAGCGGAACAAATCATTAGTCTTTTGAAAGAATTTGTCGAGGTCTTATGAGGAAATGCCTGGTATTGACCCCAACATTGTGCAGCCTAGATTGCTGACTTACTCTGGGGCAAAGCCGGTAAAGCAGAAGCTCCAAAGAATGTGACCAGAATGGAGTGAGAATATCAGAGAATAAGTTGTGAAGCAATGGAATGCAGGGTTTTTACAAGTGATGAAGTATCCCCATTGGTTGGCCAACATTGCACTAGTACCGTAGAAAGATGGCAAGGTACGAATGTGCGTGGACTTCCGAGATCTTAACAAAGTAGGCCATAAAGATGATTTCCCATTACTCACATTGATGTATTACTGGACAACACGGCAGGGCATGCTTTGTTATCATTTATGGATGGATTCTCGGGATACAATCAAATAAGCATGCACCTGGAAGATCGTGAGAAGATAGCCTTCATCATTCCGTGGGGAACCTATTGTTACAAGGTGATGCCTTTTGGGCTAAAGAACATTGGGGAAACTTATTAGAGAGTAGCTATGGCCATATTACATGACATGATGAACAAAGATATGGAAGTCTATGTGGATGACATGGTAGTAAAGTTAAAAGATTGACAGGGCATATTCCCGCGCTAAGGCATTTCTTTGAAAGAATCAAGAAGTATCAACTGAAGTTGAACCCTTAGAAGTGTGTATTTGGGGCAATAGTAGGAAAGTTGTTAAGTTTCTTGGTAAGTGAAAGAGGCATTGAAGTCGACCCTATCAAAATCAAGGCAATTTAGGAAATGCCCCCCCATCTCAGACAGAGAAGCAAATACAAGGATTTTTGGGTCACATCTAGTATATTAGCAGATTCATAGCTCAGTTAACTACAATCTATGAACCAATTTTTAACCTGCTGAAGAAGGATCATCCCACGGAATGAAATGACCAATCCCACCAAGATTTTGACAAAATCAAGGGATACCTCATGAATCCACCAGTAATGACACCACCGGTGGAAGGAGATCCACTTTTATTGTATTTGTCTGTAGGAGAATACACCATGGGTTCTTCGCTAGCCCAGAAGGAGACAAAAGAAGGGGTAGAGCATGTCGTATATTATCTTAGCAAGAAGTTCCTGGAGTATGAGATGCAGTATATATCTTTGGAAAGAACTTGTGTTGCACTGATTTGGGCAATAAAAAGGTTGTGACACTACATGGTTTTTTATCTGGTGCACTTGATCTCAAGGATGGATCCGATCAAATATCTCTTTGAGAAACCAGCCTTAACTGGAAGGATGGCCCATTGGTTGCTTTTGCTATCAGAGTTTGACATCACCTATGTTACCTAGAAATCTATCAAGGGGCAGGCCATAGCCGATCATTTGGCTGCCCATCCCACAGAAGATGGAAGATCCTTGGATGATGCCTTTCCCGATAAAGGAATCGCAGCGATGGAAGAAGAAGATACAGTTAATGAATGGTAGTTATTCTTTGATGGAGCAGTCAATCAGAAGGGATGTGGTGCAAGAATATTGCTTGTCACTCCTGATGATCTTTATTTGTATTCATCATTTTGGCTCAATTTCCCCTATACAAACAACATTGCTGAGTATGAAGCTTATGCTTTGGGACTAGAAACAGCCTTGACCATTGGGGTTAAAAGGATCAAAGTGTATGGAGATTCATCCATTGTTATTTGTCAGACACTAGGAAAGTGGAAAACTAGAGATGAAGCCATTGAAATTACTTAGAGGGGGGGTGAATAGGTTATACTAGTGGAAATTAACTCTTTTCGATGTATAGGTCCCAAGTGTGATTGCAAGTTAAAAACGATGCTGAATAAATAAAATAGGCATAATCACATAACACAAGATTTATAGTGTTCGACTCAATCCGAGTCTAGTCCACTCCCTACAAGAATCATCTTGTAAGGTATTCCACTAGTTCTCCCTTTTAGTACAGTAGGTAGGGAAGAAAACCTTTACAATATTTTTCATGGATAAGAGTATCCTTACAAATCTCTTTTACAGGCAGAGAGGCGCCTTTACAATCTCTTTTGGAGGTAGAGAGACACCTTCCTCTTTTTAGGATAAGAGAATCCTTACAATCCTAAGTACAGTCTAGAATTGTAAAAACAGAAATAAATAAGAAGAAGTTGAATAAGAGGAATACCTCAGGTGTGGTGCAAATGATAAGAATGAGAGATGAATGATGCACCTTTTGTAAAGTTCTCTCTTATGGCTTTGACTTGCACAGGAGAGAGTGGAGGACTTGATTGAGACTTGAGCCTTTTGTTGGGATTAGAGTAATCGAAGATAGAATAATCTTAATGACTCTTGAATGCTTACAATAATGCTCTTAATGCTCTTTCTTAATTCATATTCAATTAAGAGTGGTTTGGGTATTTATAGGTGAGCTTAGTGAAGCATTTTAGGTAGGAAATCAAGCTCTAACGGTCGTATTATAGGATCACTGGTCGACCACCATTGGTAGCCGATCAACTGAAAAGAGCCATTGAGGTAAAAAACTAGCCGTTGGAGCTTTTCCAGGGAGGCACTAGTCGACCGAAACTTTCTATCGATCGATCGGCTATAGTCTTGGACAGTTCCGGTCTACCGGGCCTTCCAACCGGTCGACCGCCAACATGACAGAATGTTTTGATAGAATGCTGTCATACAGACCAGTCATCAATTTTTTTACCATAATATTTTGGTCCAACCTCGGATTGACCTGAGATTAGCTGCGTTTGAATTGCGACTCAATTTCCTAGAGCTTCTGTGAAGGTTTCATCTCCTGATACCGACTATAAGATTGCCCAAAATTCCCTTGAGTCAGGTCAATCTGTTTTCACAGTTTTACTAGAGCATATTGCACTCTACCACCTAAGGTCATTCTAGTATGATGCATGAGGTGCGTGCGTATGCAATGTGTGTACAAATTACAAAATATATTCTCTATCCTATGGTCTTCATCTTGGGTCTAGATTATGGGTCTTGATGTCTTCATCTTTGGTCTTGAATGTCTTTATTATGATTTTACCTTCTATGTCACACCCCGTTCACACAGAACCAGACCGGTGATCAGGTTAACTCCGGTTAACCCAAACCTGCCAGGATCATCTGATACGGTACCCACCACAGCATACCCACATCTAAGATAAGTTTACAAAAGTTCAGCGGAAGACTTAAATTACTTGTAAATATCCCCAATATACTTGATACCCAAATTGTAGCATATAGCTAAGTACATGTGGGACCACAGGTATGATATTTACACAAAAAGAATAATAATTTACGTATCAAGTACATTAAAAGGGGGTCATAAAAAGAATAAAAAAAGTAAAATCCTATACAGTGTCATTACTACGGCCCCGCAGCACAGCCCTCGCACGTGCAATCAGCACCGTGCTCATACTCCTCAGGGACCCACCAATCCTCATCAGGAAACTCAACTGTGGGGCCCGACTCTTGATCTTCAGGCTGGTGACCTGTAAAATCATCTAAAAGTGGTGCGCACGTGGGATGAGCTCACTAGCTCAGTAAGTGAAAAGAAAGACCACACAACAATCACATCCATATGTACTATATGCTATGCAATTCATTTTAGATCCTTCCACCTAAACAACATTACTAAGTCTTTGGTTATGTGCTACTACAACCACAGTGCACGTATGTCCCAGGTACGAGCTGCGAACTCCATCCCGTGATACGCACGCCCATAGGGTTGTTAGAGAAGGCCCACCGTGAGTACTCAGAAAAGTAAAGTATGCCGACCATCGGCTCTCAACATAAAAGTAAATGACAGAAAAGTAAATGTGCTGACCCTAGCAATTTAAAAGCAGTATGATTGGCCCTCTTGAATAGACCACTGAGGTTGCTGAATGTCCTAATGAATCAGCCGGGCGTATGTCTAACCGCCACAGTGACCCAAAAACCACGACCACTGCTTCCCCCCAAGTGATAACCTAACACCTCAACCCCGATTGGGAAGGGTCATAGCACGGGGAAATGATAATCCTAAACCACATACTCCTATATGACATAGTACGATTGTATAGTGCCACCGCATCCCATTCCACGGGCCACCAATGCACTCATTTCCAAGCCGACTACGGCGTCTAGTCTAATAATGCATCATCCATAGTAATCTAATCATTCATCACATAAGCACATCAATCATTTAACATTGAGAATGTAAATCACAACACACATATCATAATCATTAATTTAGAATGCACAAGCAAGTGCACACGAATGGCATATGAGGATGACTAATCTACACATAATTTGCATGATGACATGGATAATATAGAAACAATTTAATGGTGCAAAAAAAGCCTTAAAATAAGGTCAAATGTCCTCTCCCCACTCACTTGTTGTGTACAAAAGCTCACGCTCGGTACGGGTGAGATCCGGCGCGAGAAACGTAAATTCTAGTGGAACCTATCATAAGTGAATGGGGTTAGCATTTCACTACTTTGGGGTCAAAACTAGTGAGTTTTGATGTTTAAATCATGTTTCAAATCATAAAAGATGGTTTCCCATCCGTTTTGGGGCCATTCGTACACATAAATCTCGTTGGGGGGCCAACAGGTGGGCCAGGCAGCCCACCTGAGATCGCCCACTGGTCTTCTGAGGTGGATGGGTTTGCCCACCGGTCCTTGCCCGCCAGTCTTCTCAGGCGATCAAGACTTTCCCACCGGTCCAACTGGCTGGCACCCTCAGGCGGGTGGGTTTGCCCGTCGGTCCAACCGTCTGGCACCCTCAGGCGGGTGGGTTTGCCCACCGGTCCTCGCCCACCTGTGGGGACCGAGGTGCTGCCCCCTCACGCGGGCGCCCTCAGGCTGGCGGCTTCGCCTGCCGGTCCTCACCCACATGTGGGGGCAAAAAACTATTTTTTTCCTTGAAACGTTCCCCAACCTTGGGAAAACCAAATGAGGCTATTCCAATCACATTTTTCACACATCTAAGGTCTTATAAGATGATTCTAACCTAGATCTAAGTTAGATTTAAGGATTGAAAAGCCATCTTACCTTCTTTGCTCAAGAACTCTTCCAAAACCCCAAAATCACCTCTGAGCTCAAGGAATCACCAATATTTCTCAAATCTTGTAAACACTTCTTTAAACCCTTCAAAATCAACACATAGACCATCTATTAAGCCTTAGATTCATCATCTCAAGTGGGATTTACAAGATCCCAAGGAACTCTACCTAAATTAAGGGTTTCACTTGGGGTTTGGTGAAAGTTTAAGAAGTATAGCCTACGCTCACCTCAAATCGTAGATCTCGTGTTGGGGATCACTTTTCCAGCATCAGAATGAGAAGATCAAACCTCGGCATCGCTTAAAATCATTTGTTCCTCCTCTATCTTTCCCTTTCTTCTTCTTTGTTCTCTTTTCTTCCTTTCTTTTCTCTCTCCTCTTTACTCTTCTCATGAACTCTTTAATGCATTAAATGAGAAAAGGATAAACACAATAAGTGCTATTTACACTTAGAGAATATCTAGTAATCACATGGGTGGGTCACTCAGGTGGGCGGATTCGCCCGCCTGTGACCTCCCACCTGTTGGTCGAAACTTAGCCAACAAGTGAGATTTCGATGGAATTCGACCCTCGGCATGTATCTCACTCTCGGCACAAGATATATTATACGTATACACTTTAGGCTACGGCTACATACCAGTATTACCCGTACATGAACTTATGATATGTGCATGTACACGGCTTGGGTACACCCGTCTCCTCTGGCACTAACTCGGACTTGTCTAGCCAACCTGTGTTCAAAGTCACCATTGCCATCATGGTCCATAAGGAACCAGCCTTAACCCTCTCTGGTTTGGGTCCTGCATGGTTAAACCGGGTCAACCGTGTAATTAAACCAGGTTTTAAAAAGTAGGGTATCACATTTACCCCCCCTTTTTGAAAATTTCATCCTCAAAATTGGCGTACCTGGTTGTTCGAAAAGATGAGGGTACTTGGCTTGGATTTCATCCTCCTTCTCCCAAGATGCTTCTTCAAGTGAATGATTAGCCCATCGCACCTTTATGAAGGAAATGGAGCGGTTGTGAAGGGTTTTCACTTTTCGGTCCAAGATTTCAGTTGGCTGTTCTCTATAGGTTATATCAGCTTCTAGATATTCTGGTTCCATGGGTAATACATGCGATGGATCATGAACGTATCGCTTTAGCATGGATACATGGAATACATTATGAACATTTCCAAGCAAAGGTGGAAGAGCAAGCATGTAGGCTAGTGAGCTAACCCGAGTCAAAATCTCAAATGGGCCAATGTATCTCGGGCTCAACTTACCCTTTTTATGGAACCTATGCAACCCTTTAGTAGGAGAAATCTTGAGAAACACCTTTTCTCCTGCTTGAAACTCAATTTCTTTCTTGCAGGTGTCTGCATAACTCTTTTGACGTGACTGAGCTGCCTTAATCCGTTCTCGAATAACATCGACCTTGTCACATGTCATCTGTATCATTTTGGGTCCTAACATTTGGCGTTCACCTACCTCATTCCCTCATTCCAATACAGAGGAGTTCTACACTTTCTACCATATAACGCCTCATATGGAGCCATCACAATTGTAGCTTGGTAATTGTTGTTATAGGAAAACTCCATAAAAGGGTATATATTCTTTCCAACTACCACACATTTCCATTGCACATGCCCTGAGCATGTCTTCTAATATCGGTATGGTTCGCTCTGACTGACCATCAGTCTATGGGTGGAAAGCAGTACTCAAGTTCAATTGTGATCCCAAAGCATGCTGGAAACTTTTCCAAAATCTGGAAGTGAACCTTGGGTCCCTATCTGACATAATGCTCACTAGCACTCCATGCAAGTGCACTATGTTATCCACATAAAGTTGTGCTAATTTGGCTATAAAGAATTTGGTCTTTATGGGAATGAAATGAGCAGTCTTAGTAAGCCGATCAACTATCACCTAAATCGCATCCATCCCCTTAGCTGTGCATGATAGTCCGGTGACAAGTCCATCGTAATCCTATCCCACTTCCAGTCTAGTACTGGGAGTGGTTGAAGAGTACCATAAGGTCGATGCCTCTCAGCTTTTACTTTTTGGCATGTAAGACAAGTCGCCACATATAGGGCTATTGTGATTCTCATGCTTGGCCACCAATAGTTTTGTTTAAGGTCCTTATACATCTTTGTACTTCCTGGGTGGAGTGAGTAATCGGAGCCATGTGCTTCCTGCACTATCTTGTCTTGTATCTCCAAATCATTGGGCACACATAACCTACCTCAAAACAGTAATGCCCCATTGCTAGCTAAAACGAAATCAGGGACGTTCATTGTTTGGTCTTGAATCTTAATTCTGATCCGTAGCAACTCAGGATCCAAAGGTTGTTTCATTATCACCTCTTGCCTAATAGACGGATGCACCTGTAGAGCTGCCCAAGATATGGTTAACCATTTAATGTTTTCTAGTTGATGTTCAAGCTCTAAGGTTGCTCCTTCATATAAGAGGGTTTCATCCATTAGCTTCGCCTCTTGTACGAGCTGTGGGCAGACTGCTAAGTAGGAGAGTGACACAGTCTGTGCCTTCTAACTCAACGCATCTGCCACTACATTAGCCATGCTAGGATGATACTGAATGTCATAGTCATAATCTTTCATGAGCTCGAGCCATCTCCTCTGCCTCATATTCAAATCTCTTTGGGTGAAAAAGTACTTAAGGCTTTTGTGATCACTGTATATCTCGTACTTCTCCCCATACAAATAATGTCGCCAAATCTTTAGGGAAAAAATGACTGCGGCTAGTTCCAAGTCATTAGTGGGGTAGTTCTTCTCATATTCCTTTAGTTGTCGGGATGCATATGCTATCACCTTACCACGTTGCATGAGAACACAACCCAACCCAACCTTAGAAGCATCAGTGTAGACTGTCATTCCACCTGTACCTTCAGGGATGGTCAACACAGGGGCTGACACTAACCTTCTCTTCAATTCCTAAAAACTCTTCTCACATTCCTCTGTCCATTCAAATTTTACCCTCTTTTTGGTTAACTTAGTCATTGGTGCTGAGATCCGAGAAAAATTCTCAATGAAGCGCTGGTAGTACCCAGCTAAACCCATGAAACTTCTAATTTCTGTAACGTTCTTAGGGCTTTCCCACTCTACCACTGCTTTCACCTTAGTAGGATCCACCTCGATTCCATCCTTAGACACTACGTGTCCCAGGAATCCAACTTGCTTCAGCCAAAATTCACACTTACTGTATTTGGCAAACAATTGTTGTTCTCTCAGCCTCTATAATACCATCCTCAGGTGTTGAGTGTGCTCCTCTTCTGTCTTAGAGTAGATCAAGATGTCATCAATAAAAATAATTACCCATTTATCAAGGACATCGTGAAATACTCGATTCATTAAATCCATGAATGCTACCGGTGTATTGGTTAACCCAAAAGATAACACTAGGAACTCATAGTGACCATACCGGGTCTTGAAAGCTGTCTTGGGTATGTCACCGCTCTTTATCTTGAGATGATAGTAGCCTGATCTAAGGTCTATCTTTGAAAATACTTTGCACCTTGTAGTTGGTCAAACAAATCATCAATGTGTGGTAATGGATACCGGTTCTTAATGGTTAGCTTATTCAGTTCTCGGTAATCGATGCACATATGCAAGCTGCCATCCTTTTTCTTGACAAACAATACTGGGGCACCCCAAGGTGAAACACTTGGGTGAAAAAACCCCTTCTCCAATAATTCTTGCAACTACGTCTGTAGCTCCCTCAATTCGGCTGGTGCCATCTTGTATGGAGCTGCTCCAGGAATCAAGTCTATGGCAAATTCCAACTCTCTATTAGGTGGTAAATGCATCAGATCCTCTGGAAAGACGTCAGGAAATTATTTATCCACCTCTACCTCTTCTAGAGGTGTAACCTTTGCATCAACATCAAGTATCGATGCTAAGTAACCCTGACATCCACTTTCTAACAACTTTACTGCTTGAAGAACAGAGATGAGGACCTTTCTAGCCCATTTCATTTTATCGGCTTGGTATACCAATTCCTTCCCTTCATCATTTGTCACCCTAATTAATTTTTTGGCACACATCACATTTGCTCGATGGGCCGATAACCAATCCATGCCTAGTATAATGTCAAAATTCTGCATGTTGAATTTGATGAGTTGTGCATCCAATTTCTTTCAACTGATTTCAATTGGGCATGGCCCATACACCTCCTTCAACTGTGTAACTTTTCCTGTAGGCATACTAACAATTATCTCATGATCTAGTGTCCTGGGTGACATACCAAGTTTCTCAGCAAATCTCTTAGATATGAATGAATGTTTGGCTCCTGAATCAAACAAGACATAGGCTGGTATACCTGATATAAGTAGAACACCCAACAATGCATATAAGTTTAGCAGGTCATCAAAATTCAATATAAGAAAAATATTAAATTAAAATGTACCTGCTACCACTTCCGTGTTGGCCTCAGCTTCCTCAGCTGATAAGGCATACATTCTTCCTTATGGTTGATTCCCCCGAGTTAAGGGAGGTCTGTACACAGAGGGCTGATTGGATGGTAAGGCTGGTCTGACTCGATAGTCTTTAGCATAATGCCCATAGGAGTGGCAATTAAGGCAACGGATCTATGACGCCGAGACTAGGGCAGGGCCCCTTTGCACTTAACCTAATGTAGATGGGGGACGGGGTGGCCTTGTGACTGTAGGCACCGTACTAGTGTTTGGGCGAAAAGGTGTAGAGCCCGAACCACCAGCTGGTCGAGGAAGGTAGCCAGATGGCCTATAGAGTTGTCTATATGTAGGCCCAGAACTATACGACCCACGGTATACCTTGGATGAGTTACCCATGTACGGAAATGGATTAGTCCTCTTCCACAATCCAGGTGTGAGGGACTGTTCTCCCTTCTGCTTATCTTCCATGGTTTTAGCTTTTTGCACAATCTGACCATAATCTGTCAAATCTAAGACCTCGAGCACTGACCCAATAGATTTCTTTAATCCCTTCAGAAACCTTGCAGCCTTTTCCTCTGCTGACCTCATATGCCTAGGGGCAAAATGGAACATGCTATCAAACTGCTATTGATACTCAAGGATAGTCTTATTCCCTTGAGTCAAGGCCATGAATTCCATCTCTTTATGGTCTCTGAAGCTACGAGGATAATGGTTTGCCAAAAACAACTCCTTGAACTGCTCTCATATGGGTTCTGGGTGTGGCAAACAATATAGGCTTAGAGGCTTGCCACCAAGAGTTGGCTTCATTCTTGAGTTGCAGCCTTGCACAAATAAGCTTTTGTGCCTCAGTGCACTTAATTACCTCAAATATATTTTCCAGCTTTTGGATCCACTGGTCTGGCTTTAGAGGATCACTCCCCACCTTAGAGAATACAGGTGGTAAGTTCCTCTTGAAAGATTCCACTACCCTTGTTGTATTATTCATCAACGGGTAATTGGGTGCATAGGCTGGATAGAATGGGTACGGAGGGGGCACCATATACAGAGGAGTGCTAAGTGGCAGAATTGGAGGTGTACCTCCGGCTTGTGGTCCCATACCAGACCTTGTAGGTGGGTCTTGTGGAGTAATTACCCAAGGATGCTAACCGGGTTGAGGAAGGTTTAATTATTGCTATATAGTAGCCATAAATGCCTACTGCTACTGGAGCATGTGTTGCTGGAAGGCTTGCTGTGACTGCTGAACTATGGTCACAACATCACTCGGGGTGATGACAGGTGGAGGATCTGGAAGTGTGGTCAAAGGTGGGTCCCTTTGTGCCACACCCTAATCAATGGTTTTTTGAGGTTGTGGAAGTGGGATTTGCCCCACAGAATGAGACCTTCGAGGATTTGGTGGTCGATCGATAGGACGAGGACCACGTGAGGTACCTCGTGCGTTGCTACCGGATCTAGTGCATACCATCGTGCCCTTGCACCTGGAACATACCATACACAAAACATTGGTTAAGTGCCTTAGAATTTACATAAGCACATGATCATATGCCAACATGTGGGGTATTGTAGTGTATGATGCCTTGCATCTAGCCACAGCTTAGCCCCGAAAGTACTGTGCTAGTGCTTCGATAAGTAGGACTATGGTCCCGTTTGATTTGATTTGATTTTATTTTATTTAATTTTTTATTATTATATATATACTATTAATATTATCACCCTTCCCTTTTTTTTTTCTCTCCTAACCGGTGGGCTGCCACCGGCGGGCAGCCACCGGTGGGCAGCTCGGGTCGGGCCCGCCGTTCCAACCCAAGGCAGAAAAGGTAAAGGGGCTTTTAAGCCCCTTTCCTCCTCATTTCTCCCAACTCTTCCCTTTGCTCACTCAGGCAATTTTTGGAGGGTTTCTTGGCGTGTCCACTCGTGATTTCACTCAATGATTCCACGGATTTTGGAAGATCCAAGCTCCTTTTGCTCTCAAGTAAGTTTCTTCCACATTTCTCTTCTTAGAACATATATTTTGGGTGTTGAATCCATTTGTACTTCCCAAAACTTGATTTTTTTCATGTTTCTTTCCATAGAATAATCATTCCATGAGAATATGATGCCTCCTTTGTGACTTATTCATAGTTTTGGGCTTTACTACCCAATCTATGGGAGGAAATCTCAAATCGTGCCCTAATTTCTCCAATTTGGGGTTTTCTTCTGTTTCTTCTCCTTTCTCCCCAACTAACAACTCAAATGTGATCTCTTATCTTTAATTTGCACATACATTGTTGGAAAGATCATGGAAACTTGTATATGCTTACAATTCCATCTCATTTCTATAAAAATCCATCTCTTTTCCATGAAAACGCATCTCTTTTGTGTTAGAAAAAAATTTCTGGGGTTTCTATGATTCTCTTCACTTCATTCCATACTTGTGAACAACTTTGAATCACTTACCATTAATTGTTGGTGCAATGATGTTTGTCTTACACTTTGAATCCATACTTGTGAACAACTTTGAATCTCTCTCATTCCTTGCATCTCAATGTCATAATAGAAAATTTCTTTGCATACTCTTGATTGTATAATGATAGGCATTACTATCATTAACATGTAAGCTTCAAGTTCTACACTATTATGAGATTTTTTTTTTCATACCCTTGGGTTGAACTTGCACATTGAATTTGGGGCTTTCTATCATTTGACACCAATTACCCCACTTGAGGAAATTCTTATGAGGCTTTCCATCACTTCTCACTTGCCATGCTTTATACTCCTTTGTTACTTTTCTATTTTGCAACATGCTAGAGGATGTCATGTTTTGGGGGTTTCCTCCTATTCAGTTCTCCATGGCTTAACCACCCCTCTTTTTATAATGATCCACATTATGTATTTAGGTGCACTTATATGTGGTTGCTCACCCATCTATTTACTTCCTTTGTTATGCAACATCCTTACTTATCATTATTTCTTCTCTTTTCTTACTAGGATGTCTTCTCGCAAGGGCAAGGAACCGACATCCTCTTCCAATTGACGTAGGGCCACAACTTCAAAACAGAAAAGTGTAGGGACTAGTTCCCCAGCCCTTCGCACAAGGCAACAAGGACATGCCCCCATCGATCCTTTAGACAACGAGGAGGGACTCTCCTAGAGTTTGAGGGCGGAAACTAATTGGCAGACCTTTCTAAAGAAGTCTGTGATGATGGAGAAAATCGTGGTAACTTGTGATTTCAACAAGATTCAACTTCAAGAGAGGTTCACTGCACTGGGTTGGCAGTCCATCCTTAACATTGACCGCCCCTGCTATGAATACCTGGTTCGAAGATTTTACTATAATTTAGAGGTCTCTTACCAGTATGGGGAGTACTCAATCACCAGCATGGTGAAGGGAGTGAACATTCGTTTGATTGTGGACACTCTTGCTAGTATTTTAGGTATTTCATCAGTTGGGCATCAATTCTATAGCCCCCCAAGGAGTAACCCCGTGGGCCCATCCTTAAGTTCAGAGATGCAGGACCACATTTACGAGACCATTTGTGGCAACAAGGTGCGTCCAGATTCTGAGACGACATTTCACCCGGAGGGTCGTGTATTTGCTCACTTGGTTCAATTTAATTTACTCCCTAGAGGAGGTCACAGGAACCAAGTAGGCTTCATGGCAGCATACATAGCCTTTTGCATCTACTAGACCTTGGAGGGAGGTGCCGAGCATTTATGCTTGCCCTACGTTATACTTAAGACTATGGAGCATCATGCCATACATCCTGAGGACGGAGGTTTCCCATATGGTAGGACCCTCACCAGGGTTTTTGAGTTTTTCAGGGTGGATTTGAGTGGTGAGGAGGGAAAGACTCCAGCGGACAAATTTAATAGGGAAAACCTACGCAGGATGGGTCTCCAAGCTCTTATGGATGTACCTCAGAGAGCAGGAGCTTAAGGAGGCAGGGACAAGGGGAATGTCCACAGGGAGGATGTCCACATGGAGGAGGAGGAAAATAGTGAGGAGGATGAGAACTATGTTCCTTAATTCGAGGAGGAGGACTTTCTGGACGAGGATATCCTCGAGGAGGAGCCTCTTGATTCGAGAGATGCTAATCCTAACTTTGCTAGGGCTACAGACCCACAATATAGGGCCCCACCACCTAAGAGTGGCTTATTTGACTTTGAGAGTATGATGACTAGTATGAGGGCCTTGAAAGATGGGCAAGATCAGCTTCTGAGAAGACTAGATGAGAGTGCTACTAGAGAGAAAAATATCTTAGAAAGGCAGGCTACCTTAGAGAATTCCTTCCTAAGACTGAGCGAGGATTTGGACACAACGGCCAATGCCATTTCAGTGGACTTTACCCGACTCCAGAGGGATGTGCAACTAGTGAATTCAAGGTTTGATTACTATGACCATCGGCTCAATGTTAGATCGAGGCCTATGAGGGATGGAGTAGTAGAGCTAGACGATGACGAGGGTCTTTGAGGACTTAGCTTGCCTATCCTAATCAGCTTTTTACTTGTCTCTATGTTCTTTATGTATTTATGGTGGACTATATATATTTTTGTACTTTTCTCAGTAATTGGACTTGCTAGTATGGCGTTATGATGTTGTTGGTGACTTGTGGTTAGTTTTGTCTGCTTGATAAACTTATTGTAATTTGATTGTAACAACGTTAGTTAGCCCTTGTTGATTATACTTATTCATATATGTATATTGTCTATCAGGTGCTTCTATTTAAAAATTTTGGAAAATCTTGTTTTAGCATTGTTATGCTACCGAAATTTTGTCAAATCCGTACTCGATGGGTTATGAAATCAAATAACTAGCTTTTTATTTATCCCAAGCAAGCTTTCTCTAATGCATGCCATAAAATGCAATAATTAAATGCAACCATGTTTTTTTTCGGATTTTAATTCTTTAAAGTTTTTTATATTTAACCAACTCCATTTCCTATTTTAGATTCTGTGGGGTCTAAATGGTATGCTGTGAGTGGATAGAGCATCACGCTCTGATACCACCGTTGTCACACCCTGTTCACACAGAACCGGACCGGTGATCGGGTTAACTCCGGTTAACCCAAACCTGTCAGGATCATCTGATACAGTATCCACTACAGCATACCCACATCTAAGATAAGTGTACAAAAGTTCAGCGGAAGACTTAAATTACCCGTAAATATCCCCAATGTACTTGATACCCAAATTGTAGTATATAGCTAAGTACATGTGGACCCGCAGGTATGATATTTACACAAAAAAATAACAATTTACGTATCAAGTACACAAAAAGGGGGTCATCAAAAGAATAAAAAAAAAAAAAATCCTGTACGGCGTCATTATTGCGGTCCCATAGCACAGCCCTCGCACGTGCAATCAACATCGTGCTCATACTCCTCAGGGACCCACCAATCCTCATAAGGAAACTCAACTGTGGGGCCTGACTCTTGATCTTCAAGCTAGTGACCTGTAAAATCATCTAAAAGTGGTGCGCACGTAGGATGAGCTCACTAGCTCAGTAAGTGAAAAGAAAGACCACACAACAATCATATCCCTGTTGCGCTATATGCTATGCAATTCATTTTAGATCCTTCCACCTAAACAACATTACTAAGTCTTTGGTTATGTGCTACTACAACCACAGTGCGCGTATGCCCCGGGTACGAGCCGCGAACTCCATCCCATGATGTGCCCATAGAGTTGTCAGAGAAGGCCCACCGTGAGTACTCGAAAAAGTAAAGCATACTGACCACCGGCTCTCAACATAAAAGTAAATGATAGAAAAGTAAAGGTGCTGACCCCAGCTATTTAAAAGTAGTATTATTGGCCCTCTTCAATATACCACTGAGGTTGTTGACTGTCCTAATGACCAGCCGGGCGTATGTCTAACCGCCACAGTGACCCAACAACTGCGACCACTGCTTCCCCCCAAGTGATAACCCAACACCTCAACCCCTGTTGGGAAGGGTCATAGCACGGGAAAATGATAATCCTAAACCGCATGCTCCTATATGACATAGTACGATTGCATAGTGCCATCGCGTCCCATTCCACGGGCCACCAATGCACTCGTTTCTAAGCTGACTACGACATCTAGTTTAATAATGCATCATGCATAGTAATCTAACCATTCATCACATAAGCACATCAATCATTTAACATTGAGAATGTAAATCACAACACACATATCATAATCATTAATTTGGAATGCACAAGCAAGTGCACAAGAATGGCATACGAGGACGACTAATCTACACATAATTTACATGATGACATGGCTAATCTAGATACAATTTAATGGTGCAAAACAAGCCTTAAAATAAGGTCAAATGTCCTCTCCCCACTTACTTGTTGTGTACAAAAGCTCACGCTTAGTACGGGTGAGATCCGACGCGAGAAACGTAAATTCTAGTGGAACCTATCATAAGTGAATGGGGTTAGCATTTCACCACTTTGGTGTCAAAACTAGCGAGTTTTGATGTTTAAATCATGTTTAAAATCATAAAAGAAGACCTAGTCCAGTGCATTTGATTTCGTCACATTCCGATACCGTATGAAGAAGTTACGGCATTTGTGGCAGTCGAGGGCAGTTTCAGCATTGAAGATGAATTTTTTAAAGGAAGTGTTCTACATATAACAATACGACAAAAATACAGTATTTCCAACAGTTCTGATTTCATCGCTTTCCGATTTCGTATGGGAAAGATACATCATTGAAAAGTTCTAGGGGTATTTTGGTCTTTCTATATTGATTATTTAGATGATTGAGTCTTCTAAAAAGTCGTAGAGCATCCAGTTACGGTTCCAACGCACTTTGTTTCATCTCGATTGGATATCGTATGAAAAAGTTATAAGTGTTTCCGTGAAGCCGGTTCGAAAATCCAAACCGAAAATCCATCAGTTGCTCTCGGTGTTGGGTGGATTTTTTGGAATTTATTTTTGAAATTTCAAGGGCTTTTGTGAAATTTCAAGATTTTGAAGGTCTGAGTTACAAGGGATCTTTAAGCACTAAAATATATGGAGGCAGGGGCTTGATTGTAATAAAGAGGTGTAAAGGGAAGTGAAATGGATGGTCAAGATTCGACCACGTAGGCTTGATGCCCATCCAAAGGCTGCCGAGATTTTGCACTGACATGGACGAGATAGATGCTTGCGCGTAGAATTTGATTGGTTAGGTGCATAGTTCTTGATGCACTGGCGCTACACTTTATCAAGGTATGTTGTGGTGTTTCGCGCGTGTATAGAAGGTATAAAAAAGATTCTGATCTTAATGATCTCATGAAATCTGATTAAAGCCATCATGGAGGATTCGGATCCAACGGTCGATAAGCATTTCTCTTTTGTGAGTGGGAGACAAGCTCCCTTAAAATCCGAAAAAGCAACCAATCATAGATCGACGACACTTCTGACGATGTCAGTGCCTATGTCATGATGACATCATCGAGATTCAAATCTAATGGTTTGGATCTATTGTCTGATGGTTTAATCCGACGGATTATATTAAGAGATTCTCCTTGATGAGATCTATGGCCAGATTTGCGCCACTGTTGCGCGTACCGCCGATGTAGCCTACGCCACTCCTACGAAGATTCCATTTCAGGCTATCTCATTGCTCCAACTTCAAATGGTCATATCTCCCTCATTTTAACTCGGATTTGGGTGAACCAAGTTGCAGCTTCTTTGTTTTTTCAAGCCCTACATGATGGAAGCAAGAAATATGAGGTTTAAGTGAAGAAAGGCTACGGTTTTGATAGGAGAAGCTTCCCCCTCTTTGTTGGTTCTTGAATGAACATACATACTTGATGATAAATGTTCCTAGGCCATTAAAGGAGGTAAAAGAGGTGGTTGAAGTGTGTTAATGGTACATTAACTCAAAGCCAAGGAGGAAGAGAAGAGAGCAAGGATGTGTTTGCTTTGAAGAGCAAGAAGCCAAGGAGAGAGAAGGTGTGAGCACCAAACTTGTCAGTACAAGTTTCCAGTCATCCCAAGCAATCGGTTGTGAGATTCTCTAACCTTTGATTTTACATTATATGCATGTATGTATGCTAGGGTTAGTTGTGGATGAATGTATATATGCTAGGTTAGTTGTGGATGAACTGTAAGCATGCTAGCTAGTTGTGGATGTATTTGCTAAGCAAGGCTTAACTGTAGGACATTGATATAAGCCCCAATTTACTGTATTATTTATTGTGTGCTTAGTGGGTGCTAAGCACCGGGAGTGGGTGCTCCCATGTAGTGGGTGCTACACATTGTATCGGTACTATGAGTGCCATCTCAGCTTTGGCTTGAGAAAATTGGGTGTGGGTGCTCCCGACTGTGGGTGCAGTCAAAAGTAGTGTATTGAGTAGGTACGAAGCCTTTACAGGCACTACTTCAGGGATGTAGGAAAATTGCCGAACCTCGTAAAAACCCTGTGTTGTGGGTGCTTGTTGTTTGCATTTTATATTGAAGTGCGTGGAATGTGGAATGGGTGTGCACAGGTGGAAGTGCCTATGAGAGGCAGAGTGTGCATACGACTATGTGCAAACAGGGACAGGTATATCAGGTTTTTCTTGGCCAGACATTAGACAGATTTTTTAGGGATTGGAATTGGACTCACTGATTCACCCCCCCTCTCAGTGACTGTATCATTGGCCCAAAAAAGAATCTTTACACCTCATTGGCCAAAGAAATTCATCCTTCACCCCATTGGTCCAAAAATTCATTTTGTTACCCCATTGGTTTAGAAAAATCACTTTGTTACCCCATTGGCCAAGGAATTCCCTCTTTCCTCCCCATTGGCACAAGAAATCTATAAATACCCCCTCCCTTTGGTTTTAGACACTCAAGCCTCCTAGTGAGCACCCCTTGTAGAGAAGCTCTGCCCTCTCTCCTCCCCTTCCACCCTTAAGTTCTTCAAGTCTTTGGAGGGATCTTCATAAGGTCCAAAGTGTTCTTCGGGCCTTCAAAGTTCTTCAATCATTTGCTTTCTTGAGTGAGCATCTTGTGTAGGAGAAGCTTTACCTTAGTCTCCCTTCCCCCTTTGAGGTTCTTCAAGCCTTCGAAGAAATCTTTATAATTCGAAGTGTTCTTCAGGCCTTCAAAGTTCATAAATCATTTAACTTTCAGCCTATTCCAAGTGAAAGCACTGCTAGAGTACCACCTCAGCGTAGTCCTCCCATAGCCTATCCCCAGCAGAAGCTCTTCCAGAATGCCTTAGCCTAGCCCTCCCATAGCTTATCCCCAATGGAAGCTCTGCCGGAGTGGTACCCCAGCCTAACCCTCCCATAGCCTATCCCTAGCAGAAGCTCTGTCAAAGTGCCACCTCAACCAAAGTCCGAAAGTAGCTCATTCTTAGTAGAAGCTCTATCGAATTGACACCTTAGTCTAAGTTTGAAAGTAATCATTCTGAGCTAAAACTTTATCCAAATATTACTACAGTTAGCATCTCTCAAAAAAGGAAGTTGGAGGTCAAGATCATCTTCCTCTGAGCTAGGAGAATCAACAAGAAAGTTTGTGCCAGCACTAATCTGGATCCACCCTCATGACCCGAAACAGGGGTCAAGCTAAGGTATAATTTCTCACCCAAATTAGAATAATATAGACTTTATATTGACCTTGTTTTAGTTTACATAATTATTTAAATTCAGTTAATGTATATATATGTGTGATAATTTAGCCATGTATACGGAATAGGAATAATTGTGAGAAATATTTGTCCTCAAGCATCTAGTAGGAAGACCAGTTGAATCAGGTAGATTGGGTGCCTAACACCTTCCTAACTCTACAACTTGACATGTATCCTAAATCTCTGGACCAGACCAACTTTCGAGCCCTTTTTTCAAGAATTGGGCCCACCCCTGGGTCCTAGGCCCATAATCCTAGGTGGTGACTCCAAACCCTTTTACATGATCCCAATCCCTCGTATTAGACAATCATCAAATCCCCGTCTCAATGATGACCTTTACACTCCTGTGAAATAGGCCTCCATGTATCTCCGAGTGGTGGTACGATGGTGCGGGGCCCATGGTTAAGCGCACACGACACATCCTTCCCTAAGAAAGAGAAAGAGGAAGAGAGGATAAGGGGTAGGATGCAAGTCTTTTCCCCCCCAAGGGGAGAGAATCTCTAGACCACTACCTTCACAGTGGCAACTCCATTAGGGAACTATCAAGCTTTCGATACTAGATGCTACCATTAAATGCAAGAACATTTTCCACCACATATGTTTGAAAACATGTTTAGCGAACCCAATGTTTGTAATTGTATTCACTAACCACATCATGCATCATGCTCGAACTGAAATCTTTTGGCAAGGGATTCCCTGTCATGCCAGCACCCTCGGGGAGGTCAATGCATGTCATGCAGAGTACTCTGAGAACAAATGGTAGCCGCTTCCTATACAAGGGTGTGGGGTACTGTTAAATAGCGAGGATGTTCATATTCATTCCAGCACCCTCAGGGAGGTCCGTGCACTTTATGACATTCTGAGATCGAATAATGATATTCCTGCATTATACTTTTGCACACAATCACTCATGGTTCCACCACCCCGTGGCCAGTTGCTTAACCTTGTGTGTAATCATGAGTAATGGGCAAGGTAGTCACCCACTTGATCTCATACCTTTGGGTATATCAAAAGGATCACGTACCTTGCGTATGTAGACCCTATCAAGGAAGCCTTTTTTGTTCTATTGAATGCACTGCATACTCGCATCATGTAGAAAATAGATGGAGAATGCTAGGAACGCCACAAAGCTGATCTGTAGAATTTGTTTGAGGTGTTAAAAAGGAATCTTCCTATAATGCATTCTAATCATAAAGAATGCTCTCCTAAGTGGGTTCCGGATAAAATGTGTCCTTCCTCCTTAGATATGAGATACGAATGATTAGGTATACATGACTCTGGGGTGATTCCCGTCTAAATCCCATAAAATACCAAATTATCTAAAAGACTCGAGGAAACTAGGAGGAATGACACCTAGTGGGATAAGATTAAGGAAAGCATGACTTTATGGGTCGAGAATGTCTTATTGGAATGTTCCGGTCAAGCCATTTGTGTGTACCTCCCACTTAAGACATTGAGTGGACTCGGGGCATTAACCCTTATCCACTCCCTATCATCAAGTGGACTAACTTTGGATGAATCATTGGTTGACAATTAAGTGAACGAATGAACAAAGGGTTGCGAATACAAGAATCTTAAAATAAGCCACTTTTGGTTCAAGTACAATTCCACATCTTAAGTATTCTCCGTGGTCCATTTGGACACGTCAGGGTAACTAGTTGACTCGCTTAAGTCCAATGTCACCTCCATCGTCTCTCCGAGACTGTCTACTGCCAAGTGATTATAGCCCAGTTCACATGGATCCACACAACCCTGAATCACCCGAGCAAGCATGGGTCCACTCCATAGAGGCCTAGCAAATAGAAATGGCCAAGGTCAAAAGTCGATTGGCCCAGATATTGCACATACTTTGAAACCCTCCCAGGACTGATCCCAGGGATTAACCAACATAGGCTATAGGAGAATTAGAACAGAACGGACCCACGAGTTATCGTGGGAATTTTTTTTGAGTAGACTCAGGTGAACCAAAGCAAGTCAAGCGAACTGGTCAACAAGGAGTTTAACCTACTCGTCCGAATGGTCAACGTGGAACCTATTCCCAGGTCCCTCCGCCTAGAGTGATGATTGAAAATGAGAAAGAGGAGTTTGCGGCACATGTTTGAATGGAACCTCTAGAGATGGAGAAAGAAAGAAAACTCAGAGAGCAATTGGAAAAGTTAGAAAACCTGATCCGAATAGGAAAGAGTTCAGAAAGTCAAGTGATAGATTCTGATGATATGAGTTTCTTCTCCGGGGCAAGGATTCCTAAGAAGTTCAAATGGCAGACCAACAGATTTGATGGGTCAGGAGACTCCAAGGCTCATCTCAAAGTCTTCCTCAGCATCACCAAATCATGGAAACTTGCGGACAACTAGATGGGACAGGCCTTTATGTTAATCTTATCAGGGCTAGCATTGAGGTGGCTCATATAGTTGGAGTTTGCTCAAACCCAGAATTGGATAACAGTGGTGAAAGTCTTCACCAAGCAGTACTCGTACAACACCGAAGTGGATGTGAAGCATCAGGAGGTTGAGACATCGAGGCAGTAGCCCAAGGAAGGATTCATCGCCTTTTTAATGAGGTTTAGAGACAAGGCTGCCAAGATGGAAACCGACCTTCTGAGGCAGAGCAAGTAGGAATGTTGATTGAAAACTTGTCAAAGCCTTATTACGATGTCCTATATTACCAATATCTATAGACTTTTGATGCCTTGATAGCCACTGGCACACGTGTGGAATATAGAATTCTAAGGGAGGCTTAGTATCAAGGATCCTCCCAAGATGTAGGAAAGAATACCAAAGTTAGATGATTAAAGGGTCCTGAAACCAATGTGGTAGGCATAGTCCAACAGTCAGTATCACCCGTCACCTCTTCACAACCTTTTGTGATACAAGCAAATGCTCTTGTTTAGAACGCTCCTCGCCCAAGGAGACAATTCACTGATTTGGGAATGACCGTGACCATAGTGCAAGAAAAGCAAAAAAAAAAAAAAAAAAAAAGGATTGCTAGGGAAAATAGCTTTAAGGGTAATCAGTAATCCTCCCCCAACTTGGTATAGAGACCATGAATATTATGCTTACCACACATAGAAGGGACACACCACTGAGAGATGCATAAGTCTTCTACATGCAATCCAGGATTTGGTAGATAATGGGATTGTTGAAGTCAAAGTTAAGCAACCTCCCAATGTCAATACCAATCCACTCCCAGATCATAGAACCGTCAATATGCTATCAATGACTGGAAAGATTGGGATCTTCATTTCTTCAACCCAACTCATCTTATTAGAGACTCCAAGAAGTACCATATCGAGAGGCATAATGAGTGGATAGAGAAGTTGCTGCTTGTACAAAGATTATCCCTTCCTCTAGATACAGTAAGGCATATCATCAACTTCGTTAAAGAGGCTTGCCAAAAGGAGTGCAACTCTTTTCGAAGGGCCATCTACATGTACTATGCAGATAATCACTTTTGTTGTCCCATGTTCTATGATTTTGAAGTTTCCCATGATAATTAGGTGAGTAATCTAGAAAAAGAAGCAACTAAGAGCGATCCCAATCAACTCATCACACCTAGACTCATCACACCTAGAGCTCAGAAGAATCACATGAATGCCCGCACCAACAGGAAAGTCATGAGTTAAAGGGCCAAGGTCATGAAGACTCCTAAAAGAGAAGAGTCATCAAAAGAAGAATCAGAAGATCAGGCATCTGCTATCTTAGTACCCTATTGGAGAAAGAGGGCCAAGAGGAAGAGCCACCTTGCATGGGGTCCCCAATGCAGCATGGTGCCACCAGGGCTCAGATAGGGTTCAGGGCCCTTAACTCTCAAAAGGGGTTGATGTGTGCAAAAGTGTGCATCAATGGGAAGCCCACACAGGCGAAGGTAGATACAGGAGCCACACACAACCTTGCCTTGCCGAAGGAGGCAAAGGAACTCAGACCAAGGGCATCCAAGGTGGAAGGGTGTCCTAAGGCTATCAATTCCAAAGAATGCCCCATACATAATGTTGCCCGAGGGGTCGAGACGAACCTTGGGACTAAAGGAGTTCTCCAACACCATCCAGGGGATAGGTGCTTAATTGCCCTTGGACGGGAGGTCAAAATAGGGAGAATTTGGGAGCAAGCCATCCATGCTAAGAAGCGGAAGATGCAAACGAGAGAATCGAGATAACCAGATGATATTGTAGGAGGCTCAAGTTATGTGACTACAACAAGAACCCCAATAGGCGTTACTCCTTACAAGAGGGAGGCTAATTTGGTTGCTAATCCAATCATCCAGAGATACAAACTATCTCCTTACATGGAGTATTTAGTCAAGTGGAAGGGGCGACCAGAGAGCGAGGCGAGATGGGAGACAATTGGCATGCTGAGACGGCTCATGAATAAAAGTACCATAAGGAGGTTGTGACAAGGACGTCGCAGATTTAGGTAGGGGAGAGTGTCATGACCTGCCCAACATAAGCCCATGGGCCTAGCTCACCAAGCCCATGGACTTAGGCCATTAGGCTAAGTAAGGTCCAAGTTCTAGAGTTTTCTACAAAGGTGTAGTAGCTCTAGATATTTTATTGTAGATATTTGTAGAAGATATTTATAGGAGATATTTTGGGGGAGATTTCTAGAGTTCCACTAAGGAGGTCAGAAGCTTCTAGTTTCCTCCCTAACCGTTGGATGGAGGACATTTGTAAATATCTTAGCCATCCATTGTAACTTGGGGTGCCTATAAATAGGTGTTGCCTCATTTGGCAAAGGCACTCACCAAGGACCAACCAAGAGTGTTCAACCGAGCAAGTGAGTTCTCAAGCCTTGTACTCAAGAGTTCTCTAGTGCAATACAAGTTCATTCTTCTCAAACTCACTCTTGTGTTCACTTCTTCTCCTCCCAAGTCCCTTAAGGAGGGTGGTTAGGCTGACTTAGTGCTAGTGGAAGTGCTAAGTGCCAGCGTGGTTACTTAAAAGTTCTAAAGCTATGACAACATGCTCTTGAATGGCCCCAGTGTGTGTCTACGTGTGCCCCTAAGTGTTGACTACATGTGCCCATGTGTGCACATTGAATGGCCGCACAACACCTCAAGTGTTGACTACATGTGCACATTGAATGGCCCAAGTGTTGTCTAACTGTACCCATACATGCCCACAACTGCTGCCTAAGTGAGCACCCAAGTGTGCCTATGCGTGCCCCCAAGTCTTGAATACGTGTGTCTATGCGTGCACCCAAGTGTAGCCTTAAGTGTGCCTATACGTGCCCCCAAGTCTTGAATAAGTGTGTCTACGCATGCACCCAAGTGTAGCCTTAAGTGTGCCTATACGTGCCCCCAAGTCTTAAATAAGTGTGTCTACGCGTGCACCCAAGTGTAGCCCAAGTGTCACCTAATTGTGCTCTTGAATGCCCCAAATGTTGCCTAAGTGTGCTATTGAATGCCGCAAGTGTGCACATATACTTGCCCATAACTGTGCCTACGCGTGCCCCCCTAAGTGCCTAAGTGCATAAGAAGGCAATGCACAAGGTAGCAGTACCTCTCGGATGGCCGCACAAGGTGCATACATGGTGGCAGGCTACCGCGCACTTGGCCACAATCAAGGCCTTACCGCACGAACATGGATGCAAGCTGTCGCGTGCACGGGTGCAAGCATGGCTGCACTACCCCGCACAAGGTTACAGGCCAGCATGCGTATAACTGCAGGCAAGGCTGCACTATCGCACGCATGGATGCAGGTGTGGCTGCATATGTCACATGCATGACAGCAGGCTGTCTTGCACATGGCTGCACTATAGAGCGTGCATGTGGCTGGGATGGCCTAACAAGGTCTAGGCTGCCTCGTGCGTGGCCGCAAGTAAGGTTGTACCGCATGCACTTGGATGCAGGCTATCATGCATGGGTGTAGGCATGGCTACACTATTGCGTGAAAGGCTGCTGGCATGGCCGCACAAGGTGTAGGCATTGCTGCGAGCAAGGTTGCACTAGTGTGCGCAAGGCTACTGGCGTGGTGGCAGGCTACCGCGAATGTGGATGCGGGCGTGACTACAATACCGCACACATGGTTACATGCCACCTCACACACGGATGCAGGTAAGGCTCCACTATCGCGAGCATTGGTGCAGGCTACCGCGTGCACATGGTTGGGGGCAAGGGTGCACAACCACACGTAAGGTGGTAGGCAACAACGCACATTACTGCGGGAAAGGGTTCAAAACCGCACGTAAGGTGGCAGGCACGGCCGCACATGGCTGTGGGTAATGGTGCAGGCTGTGCACACTGGGCTCCTGCTCGGCTCGCACTTCCTTGCACATGGCTGTGACGACGGCTGCACATGCCCTGCACAAGGTTGTGTACGTGGCCGCACATACCACGCACAAGGTTGTAGGCATGGCCGCATATGACACCCAGATGGCTGCGCTGCCGCGTCCAAGGTTGCATTCCTCGTCACACATGCCGCGTACTGGCTGCACTAATGCGCACAAGGTTACGGGCATTGCCGTTCATGCCGTGCCCATGGCTGCCCTACCACTCGCAAGGTTGCGTGCATTGCTGCACATCACCCTCCAGGTTGCATGCATGGCTGCATATGCCACGCCCATCGCTGCCTTGCCGCGTGCATGCTTTTGGGAGTTGCCAGACATGCCACGCACGAGGTTGCAGGCACGGCTGCACCACCGCATTAAGGTTGCATTGCTTGGTCGCACATGCTGCGTGCATGGCTGCACTACCGCACGTAAGTTTACAGGCATGGTTGCCCATGCGACGATCATGATGGCTAGTATGGCAGCACATGCCACGGGCATTTTAGAACATAGTGCACATAAGGTTGTAGGCATTGCTGCACTTTTGTACCCACATCTGCAGGTGACCGTGCGCATAGCCGCATGCACATGGCTTGTACATGGGTGCTGCCATGGCCCCCATGGCCCATGCAACAGAGGCTCCGTTGCGGCCTTCGGCTGCACATGAGGCACCGACTGCTGCACATGTCTAGGCCATGCCCGCACAACAAAGTTTGGGTCTTCAAATCATATTGTGCAAAACATCCCTTTGGGTTAGAAAAGCCTTGCAATTGGCTCTTTGGCACTCAAAGTACAATCATTTTCACTTAAACCCCACATTTCCATTTTTTTGGGTTTTTTTCATAATGTTTCAATCATAAAATATTAGAAAATGTCAAAATATGTTGGAATGGTCCAATATCTTTTCAGAACATTCTATCAACCTTTGGAAGACATCCGAAATTTAGTTTTCAAAAAAATACATTAAGATGAATTTTTCATAGTTTTTTAAATTTAATATTTTTTAATATTAAAAAATTAATAAAAGAATAAATATTCATCTGAAAACTATGATTTTTATATGAAAATAATCTTTGGATTTTTCTCTAATTTTATACCAAGTTTAATTTGATTTGGATATTTGAAGCTAAAAAAATAGTCCGGTATATTTTTTTGGGGGGTCATATCTCCTTCTGGAAAGGGGCAAAAAGCATAAGAGCTACCTTGAGGGAGGGGGGTGCCACTCTCCCCGAGTGGTTTTTGAGGGGCTGCATAGCGGGGCACCAGACAATAAGTGGGCATGGTAGGCAAACCCGAAAGACCCATGGGATGATTAGCCCCTTGTTTTGCACCTTGGCCGGCCAATGCGTGCTGGTGGGTTTGCATGGCTGTTTGCACATTGCACCTACACCCTCACCGCAGCCTACTGTAACTTTTGCTAGTTTCTGTACAGCATGCTCAAGAGAGTCATGGCATGTAAAAAACGTGGAAATGACGTATTGGCCCCATTGATTAATCCCATCTACGTACCGTGGCAGTTTGACGTGCTTTGCTTCCTGCCATGTGCAGTTGTGCTAGTGCCACTTTTTGCAAGCATGGTTATAGTCATGAATTTCCACCCCTCTGTGCTCTTTGGCTTGTCATTATATGTGGGTCATGGTGCAAGGGGTGGGCTGTTGTCTATATTGACATGCCCAATGAATGGGTTTCACGGAATCATTGGTCAAGTCAATGTGCACAACAAATATTTGGTCGGTCCCTCCCCCCCATCCCATTGTTTTTTTTTTAAATTGCATTATCGTGGGTTTGTTGCTTGCAAGGGTTTTTCCATGCCCTATTTTGTGGCCTATGCTAGTTGGAGAAGTGTGTTTCTAAGTCGCGCCTAGGTGTGGAGGTGTTTGCATGCCTTTTACCACCAATGTTATAATACGACATTAACGTGGGTCTCTAGAGAACATAGGTTGCAAGCTTGCAGGTGGAGATAGATCATGAGTCCCTCCCCCCTCCTTGCTTTTTAAAAAAAATTTCATTCTCATGGGTATATTGCTTACAAGAGTTCTGTCATGCTCAGTTTTGTGGCCTTTGCTATTCGGAGGAATGTGTTTCTAAGTCATCCCTAGGTGCGGAGGTGTTTGTATGCCTCCTGCCGTAAGTGTTATAATGCGACATTGACGTGGGTCTCTAGAGAGCATAGGTTTGTAAGCTTGCAGGTGGAGACTGATCACGAGTCCCTCCCCCTCCCCCCCTTTTGTTTTTACAAAGAAAATTGCATTCTCATGGGTTTGTTGCTTGCAAGAGTTTTGTTATGCTCAGTTTTGTGGCCTTATGGTAGTTGGAGAAATGCATTTCTAAGTCACGCCTGGGTGCGGAGGTGTTTGCATGCCTCCTCCCGCAAGTGTAATAAAATGACATTAACGTGGGTCTCCGATGAACATAGGTTGTAAGCTCGCAAGCGGAGACAAATCACTTGTCCCTTACCCCCTCCCCTTGTTCTTTTAAGAAATTTGCATTATCGTGGGTTTGTTGCTAGCAAGAGCTTTCTCATACTCGGTCTTGTGGCCTTTGCTATTTGGAGAAGTGCGTTTCGAAGTCGTGCCTAGGTGCGGAGGTGTTTGCATGTCTCCTGCCGTAAGTGTTATAATATGATATTAATGTGGGTCTTTGGAGAACGTAGGTTGCAAGCTTGTAGGTGGATATAGATCTCGAGTTCCTCGACCCTTGTTGATTGTTGAGATTTTTGTGCTTAGCGGGCTATTGATTTTTCTTCCACTAAATCCAAATTACATTGTAGTAGGTTTGGTGGTGGATTGTGTCGGTAGTGGATGTAATGCACGTGAGTGGCTATTATTTTTCTTGTGGTTGTGGGCTCTTTGCTTGTGTATTGAACCACTATGCATAGATACCTCTATGGGTTGCGATAGGCCAAAAGTGTCTTTATCAAGAGCATGAAAATGGTTCCTGTGTTGCTTACCTAGTTGGATGGAAAGATGCTACCCCTTCAATCTCATTTCATCCCTCTTGCCTGCCCTTGTGGTTTGTGTGAGGTGGCTTGGCATACGATGCATATATCCACTTTCTTTGTGTCAGTGGTGCAAGTGCAGTATTTGTGCTCTAGGATGCGAGACATTATGTGGGGCAAGTTGGATGTGTGTGTCCTCTTGAATCCTTTGGTTGCGACTCGTTGTACAAGAATGATAGACCATCATTAATGTATGGAGCAGCATCACCCAATGCACAATTGGGGTTGTGGTTCATGTAGTGCTTTGCCATTGAGAAGGAAAGTTACCTGGTTGATCCTGCCAGTAGTCATATGCTTGTCTCAAAGATTAAGCCATGCATGTGTAAGTATGAACTAATTCAGACTGTGAAACTGCGAATGGCTCATTAAATCAGTTATAGTTTGTTTGATGGTATCTGCTACTCGGATTACCGTAGTAATTCTAGATCTAATACATGCACCGAACCCTGACTTTTGGAAGGGATGCATTTATTAGATAAAAGATCGACGTGGGCTCTACCCATTGCTCTGATGATTCATGATAACTCAATGGATGGCATGGCCTTTGTGCCGGTGACGCATCATTCAAATTTATGCCCTTTCAACTTTCGATGGTAGGATAGTGGCCTACTATGGAGGTGACGGGTGATGGAGAATTAGGGTTCGATTCCGGTGAGGGAGCCTGAGAAACGGCTACCACATCCAAGGAAGGTAGCAGGCATGCAAATTTCCCAATCCTGACATGGGGAGGTAGTGACAATAATAACAATACCGGGCTCTTCGAGTCTAGTAATTGGAATGAGTACAATCTAAATCCCTTAACGAGGATCCATTAGAGGGCAAGTCTGGTGCCAGCAGCCATGGTAATTCCAGCTCCAATAGTGTATATTTAAGTTGTTGCAGTTAAAAAGCTCACAGATGGACTTTGGGATGGGTCAATCGGTCAGCCTCACGGTGTGCACCGATCGTCTCATCCCTTCTGTCGGTGATGTGCTTCTGGCGTTAATTTGAAAATATTAGAGTGCTCAAAGCAAGCCTACACTCTGGATACATTAGCATGGGATAACATCATAGGATTTTGGTCCTATTATGTTGGCCTTTGGGATCGGAGTAATGATTAACAAGGACAGTTGGGGGCATTTGTATTTCATAGTCAAAGGTGAAATTCTTCGATTTATGAAAGAAGAACCACTGCAAAAGCATTTTCTGAGGATTTTTTCATTAATCAAAAATGAAAGTTGGAGGCTCAAAGATGATCAGATACCATCCTAGTCTCAACCATAAACGATGCCGACCAGGGATCAGTGGATGTTGCTTTTAGGACTTCGCCGGTACCTTATGAGAAATCAAAGTTTTTGGGTTCAGGGGGAGTATGGTCGCAAGGCTGAAACTTAATGGAATTGATGGATGGGCACCACCAGGAGTGGAGCCTACGGCTTAATTTGACTCAACACGGGGAAACTTACCAGGTCCAGACATAGTAAGGATTGACAGACTAAGAGCTCTTTCTTGATTCTATGGGAAGTGGTGCATGGCCGTTCTTAATTAGTGGAGCGATTTGTCTGGTTAATTCCATTAACGAACGAGACCTCAGCCTTCTAACGAGCTATGTGGAGGTGACCCTCCATGGCCAGCTTCATAGACGGACTATGGCCATTTAGGCCACGGAAGTTTAAGGCAGTCACAGGTCTGTGATGCCCTTAGATGTTCTAGGCGGCATGCGCACTACACTGATGTATTCAACGAGTCTATAGCCTTAGCCGATAGGCCCGGATAATCTTTAAAAATTTTATTGTTATGGGGATAGATCATTGCAATTGTTGTTCTTCAACGAGGAATTCCTAGTATGCGTGAGTCATCAGTTCATGTTGACTACGTCCCTACCCTTTGTACACACCGCCCGTCGCTCCTACCGATTGAATGGTCCGGTGAAGTGTTCGGATCACAGCGACATGGGTGGTTCGCCACCTTCAACGTCATGAGAAGTCCACTGAAACTTATTATTTAGAGGAAGGAGAAGTCATAACAAGATTCCCGTAGGTGAACCTGCAGAAGGATCATTGTCGATACCTGCCCAACGAGACCTGTGAAAATGTTACGTTGCGCGATCAAGATAGGGCATGGGAGTGTGAGTTCCTTCCTTCCTGACCCTTGTAAAAGATTGGCCTGCAATCCTTCATAGCATTTGACCCAAACACAACCACCAGTGCAGTCGGTGCCATAGAACTCACAATGGAAAGGACATGATATCATTGCGCCTTTGGTGTGGTGTGGTCATCCTAGATCCGGATCTTATCTTAACGACTCTCGACAATGGATATCTCAGCTCTTGCATCGATGAAGATCATAGCAAAATGCGATACTTGGTGTGAATTGCAGAATCCTGTGAACCATCGAGTCTTTGAACGTGAGTTGCGCCCTAGGCCATTGGGCTGAGGGCACGCCTACCTGGGCGTCACGCGTCATGTTGCCCCACCTCCTTTGCCCCTTGTGGTGGTGGTGAGAGCGAAGATTGGCCCCCCGTGTCTTTGTTCAAGGTGTGGTCGGCCCAAAGTCAAGGGCCCCTTGTGTGGCAAGCGTCACGATGAGTGGTGGTTCGAGCCACTTTGCCATTGTTCCGACATCGTGTGCATATTCTGCTCCCATTGGGCTCTGGTGATCCTGATTACCATTCGATGGCATTTTGATTGCGACCCCAAGTCAGGCAGGGCTACCCACTGAGTTTAAGCATATCAATAAGTGGAGGACAAGAAACTTACAAGGATTCCCTTAGTAATGGCGAGCTAATTGGGAAGAGCCCAGCTTGAGAATCGGGCGGCTTTATCATTCGAGTTGTAGTCTATAGAAGCATCCTCAGTGGTGGATCGGGCCCAAGTGCATTGGAAGGGGGAACCAGAGAGGATAAGTGCCCCATCATGTTCGAACCCTATCGCACCACAAGGCGCTGTCGGCGAGTCAGGTTGTTTGGGAATACAACCCCAACTGGGTAGTAAATTCTGTCCAAGGCTAAATATGGGCGAGAGACCGATAGCGAACTAGTACCGCCAGGGAAAGATGGAAAGGACGTTGAAAAGAGAGTCAAAGAGTGCTTGAAATTGTCACGAGGGAAGCGCATGGGGGCCGGTGATGCGTCTCGATTGGATACGAAATGGTTAATAGCCGATTTGTCGCTTGACTCAGGGCATGGACCAAT
>NC_056561.1:34509454-34604454 GCF_013358625.1 Macadamia integrifolia | reverse complement strand
GATGATAGTGTCATGATAGTAATTCATCCTAGTATAAGAGGAACTATTGATTCACACAATTGGTCATCACGCTTGGTTGAAAAGTAAGTGGCGCGAAGCTGCCATGTGCCGGATTATGACTGAATGCCTCTAAGTCAGAATCCAGGCTAAAGAAGTGATGCTTGTGCCCATCGCCAATTTACCGACCCGCAGTAAGGGGCAAGCCCCCATAGTGGACATGTTGTGTGGGCTGCCTTGAAGCATAATTCCTGTCGGACGATGGGTAGAATCCTTTGTAAATGACTTAAATGCGACGGGGTATTGTAAGTGGTAGAGTGGCCTTGCTGCCAAGATCCACTGAGATTCAGCCCCATGTCGCATCAATTCATCCCCCTGTCTTTTTTCCCTTTTCTTTCCCCCTAAATCTTTCTAATTCCACCCGCACACCCTCCTGAGGCTAGGATTGTGCACACGTGGCCCCAGGTATGCCCCTAAGTGTTAATTGCCCCAACGGTTGCCTAAGTATGGTTATGCGTGTTTCCCAATTGAAGTGTGCCTATACATGCACATTGAGTGCCACTAAGCATACATGTTGTCATGACCTACCCAACATAGGCCCACAGGCAAGGACCAACCAAGAGTGTTCAGCTGAGCAAGTGAGTTCTCAAGCCTTGTACTCAAGAGCTCTCTAGTGCAATACAAGTTCATTCTTGTCAAACTCACTCTTGTGTTCACTTCTTCTCTTCCTAATTCCCTTAAGGAGGGTGGTTAGGCTGATTTAGTGCTAGTGGGAGTGCCAAGAGCCGGCATAGTCTCTTTGAAAGGTCTAAGGCTGTGACAGTTATAGTATTAGAGCTTTGGTTGTGAGGGAGCCAAGCTTGTGGGATAGGAGACAGGAGAGCTAAAACTGTGGAATAGAGACCAACACCTACACAAGTAAGCAACGAAGGAGCGAAGGCGAGTCCGTCGACTTTGGCGTCGCTATGGGGCCTCGCTTAGCTCGAGGGGAGCAAGTATTGGCCGAGGAAAAGTGGTGCCTCAATATTGCGGAGCAAAGTAGGGAGGAGCTTAAAGGCCATGTGGAGCTCAGGGAGGAGCTTGATGGCCAGAGGGGGGAGCTCAAGGGGTCCCTACAAGGTGCTCTCAACACCATAGTAAGTAACCAAGAGGAGATGGTTGCCACATTCAAGGCCCAAGTATGCAAAGGGGTTGGATAAGGTGGAAGCTCATATTGTAGAAGAAGTATGGGAAGAGTAGGAGGATAGTGGCGAGGGAAGCCACTACCTCTCATGACATGTCTAAAGGAGAGGCAGTACGGCACAAGCGTGATAAGAGGAATCGGTTCAAGCCTAGAGAAAAGTGATTCCTATGTGATAAGCTACATTGGTTTAGGGATTGCCCCAGGAGGAAAGCTCTTAGTGCCCTATTGGAGGAAGAGGGCCAAGAGGAAGAGCCACCTTAAATGGGGTCCCCAATGCAGCGTGGTGCCACTAGGGCCAAGATAGGGGTCAAAGCCCTTAACTCTCAAAAGGGGTTGATGTGTGCAAAAGTGTGCATAATGGGATGCCCACACAGGTGAAGGTAGATACAGGAGCCACACACAACCTTGCCTTGATGGAGGAGGCAAACGAACTTGGACCAAGGGTGTCCAAGGTGGAAGGGTGTCCTAAGGCTATCAACTCCAATGAATGCCCCATACATAATGTTGCTCGAGGGGTCGAGACAAACCTTGGGACTAAAGGAGTTCTCCAACACTATCTGGCGCTAGTTGCTTACTTTCCCTTGGACGGGAGGGTAAGATAAGGAGAATTTGGTATCAAGCCATCCATGCCAAGAAGAGGAAGATGCAAAAGAGAGAACGGAGACAACAAGACGACGTTGTAGGAGGCTCAAGTTTTGTGACTACAACAAGAACCCCAATAGGAGTTAATCCTTGCAAGAGGGAGGCTAATTTGGTTGTTGATCCAATCATCCAGAGACACAAACTATCTCCTTAAGTGGAGTATTTAGTCAGTGGAAGGGGTGACCAGAGAGCCAGACGATATGGGAGACAACTGGCATGCTGAGACAGCTCATGAATAAAAGTACCACAAGGAGGTTGCGACGAGGGTGTCACAGATTTAGGTGGGGGAGAGTGTCACGACCTACCCAACATAGGCCCACAGGCCTAGCTCACCAAGCCCATGGACTTAGGCCATTGGGCTAAGTATGGTCCAAGCTCTAGAGTTTTCTACAAAGGTGTAGTAACTCTAGATATTTTATTGTAGATATTTATAGAAGGTATTTATAGGAGATATTTTGGGAGAGATTTCTAGAGCTCCGCTAAGTAGGTGGGAAGCTTCTAGTTTCCTCCCCAACCGTTGGATGGAGAACATTTGTATATATCTTAGACATCCATTGTAACTTGGGATGCCTATAAATAGGTGTTGCCTCATTTGGCAAAGGCACTTACCAAGGACCAACCAAGAGTGTTCAACCAAGCAAATGAGTTATCAAGCCTTGTACTCAAGAATTCTCTAGTGCAGTACAAGTTCATTCTTCTCGAACTCACTCTTGTGTTCACTTCTTCTCTTCCCAAGTCCCTTAAGGAGGGTGGTTAGGCTGACTTAGTGCTAGTGGAAGTGCTAAGTGCCTGTGTGATTGCTTAGAAAGGTCTAAAGCTGTGATAACGTGCCCTTGAAGGGCCCAAGTGTGTGCCTATGCATGCCCCCAACTGTTGACTACATGTGCCCATGTGTGCACATTGAATGGCCGCACAACACCCCAATTGTTGACTACATGTGCACATTGAATGGCCCAAGTGTTGCCTAACTGTGCCCATGCATGCCCACAACTATTGCCTAAGTGTTTACCTAAGTGTGCCTGTGCGTGCTCTTGAATGCCCCAAGTGTCACCTTAAGTGTGCCTATACATGCCCCCAAGTGTTGAATAAGTGTGTCTATGCGTGCACCCAAGTGTAGCCCAAGTGTCATCTAATTGTGCTCTTGAATGCCCCAAATGTTGCCTATGTGTGCTCTTGAATGCCGCATGTGTGCACATATACGTGCTCATGACTATGCCTATGCGTGCCCCCCTAAGTGTGCCTAAGTGCATATGAAGGCAGTGCACAAAGTAGTAGTACCGTACGCATGGTCGCACAAGGTGCATGCATAGTGGCAGGCTGCCGTGCACTTGGCCGCAATCAAGGCCTTACCGCATGGACATGGATGCAAGCTGTCACGTGCACGGGTGCAAGCATGGCTGCGCTACCCAACACAAGGTTACAGGCTAGTGCGCACATGACTACGGACAAGGCTGCACTATCGTGCGCATAGATGGAAGCATGGCTGCACATGTTGCATGCATAATGGTAGGTTGTCTTGAACACGAAGGCACTACCAAGTGCGCATGTGGCAGGTATGGCCTAACAAGGTGCAGGCTACCGCATGCGTGGCCGCAAGTAAGGTTGTACCGCACGAACATGGATGCACGCTATCGTGCATGGGTGCAGGCATGGCTGCACTACCACACGAAAGGCAACTGGCATGGCCGCACAAGGTGTAGGAATCACTGTGGGCAAGGTTGTACCAGCTTGCGCAAGGGTACTGGCTTGGTGGTAGGCTGCCGCGCAAATGGATGCGGGCATGGCTGCAATACCGCACACATGGTTGCATGCCACCTAGCGCACGGATGTGGGTAAGGCTCCACTATTGCGAGCATGGGTGTAGGCTACCACGCGCACATGGCTGGGGGCAAGGGTGCACCACCGCGCATAAGGTGGCAGGCAACAACGCACATTGTTGTGGGAAAGGGTGCACAACCGCATGCAAGGTGGCAGGCACGGCTGCACATGGTTGCAAGCAATGTTGCAAGCTGCGCATGTTGGGCTGCTGCCCGGGCCGCACTTCCACGCACATGGCTGTGACCACGGCTGCACATGCCCTGCACAAGGTTACACACATGGCCGCATGACACACAGATGGCTGCATTGCCGCACCCAAGGTTGCGTTCCTCGCAGCACATGCCACACGCTTGGCTGCACTAACACGCGCAGGGTTGCGGCATGGCCGCATATGCCACGTCCATGGCTGCCCTACCACTTGAAAGGTTGCATGCATTGCTGCACACCGCCTCTAGGTTGCATGCATGGCTGCATTTGCCACGCCCATCGCTACCTTGTCGCGCGCATGGTTTTGGGAGTTGCCGGACATGCCACACAAGAGGTTACAGGCACGGCTGCACCACCGCAAGCAAGGTTGCATTACGTGTTTGCACATGGCATGTGTATGGCTGCACTACCATGCTCAAGTTCGTGGGCATGGCTGCCCATGCGGCAATCATGATGGTTGGCATAGCCACACATGCCATTGGCATTTTAACACATGGTGTGTACAAGGTTGCAGGCATTGCTGTAATTTTATGCCCACATCTGCAGTCCACCATGCACATAGCTGCACGCACATGGCTTGCACATGGGTGCTTCCGTGGTCCCCATGGCCCATGCAACAGAGGCCCCTTTGTGGCCTTCGACTGCACACGAGGCACCGACCGCTGCACACATCAAGGCCATGCCCGCACAACATAGTTTGGGTCTTTAAATCATGTTGTGCAAAACTTCTCCTTGGGTTAGAAAAGCCTTGCAATTGGCTATTTGGCACTCAAAGTACAATCATTTTCACTTAAACCCCGCATTTCCATTTTTTTGGGTATTTTTCGTAATGTTTCAATCATAAAATATTAGAAAACATCAAAATAGGTTGGAATGGTCCAATATCTTTTTAGAACATTCTATCAACCTTTGGAAGACATCCAAAATTTAGTTTTCATAAAAATACATTAAAAGAAAATTTTCATAGTTTTTTCAATGTAAAATGTTTTTTAATGTTAAAAAATTAATAAAAAAAATATTTATCAGAACACTATGATTTTTATATGAAAATAATCTTTGGATTTGTCTCTAATTTCATTCCAAGTTTCATTTGATTTGGATATTTGAAGCTCAAAAAATAGTTTTGTATATTTTTTTTGGGGGGGGGTCATGTCTCCTTCTGGAAAGGGGCAAAGTGCATAAGAGCTACCTTGAGGGAGGTGGGTGCCACTCGCCTCGGGTGGTTTTTGAGGGGCCACATAGTGGGGCACCAGACAATGAGTAGGCATGGTAGGTAAAACCAAAAGACCCATGGCAGGGGAAAAAAAAGTGAAATGGCATGTTAGTTTCGATGAGTTGGCCCTCGGTGTGAGCTGAGGCCTACCATTACGTGCAGCTGGACATGCATGGCTGCCTGCCTTGTGCTACCATGACCCCATAGCTGCTGTCACGTGTGCCAGTCATGGCACAGCATGCCCAACGAAGGTGCACGTCCTTGTGAATGGTTAGCCCTTCTGTCGCACAATGCCACCCCCTTCTATCGTATAGGGTGGCCTACCACCATGGGCCATTAGGCGCACATGGTTGCCTGCTTTGCACTTTTGTGCCTCCACTTTTGCTGCCACATGTGCCCGTCGATGCACAGTATGCGCAAAGAAGGCATGGCATGTGAAAACATGTACATGACGCATCCATTCCGATGGTCAGCCCCTCTACCGCACACAATTACCTGCCATTGTGTGCTGCTAGGCATGCATGGCTGCCTGCTTTGCACTTCTGTGCCTCCACATCTGCTGCCACATGTGTCCATTGCTACATAGCATGCCCAAGAGTGGCATGGCATATGCAAAACACCTGTATGGTACATCGGTTTTGAATATTTGGCCCTTGGTGTGCATTGCGGCTTGCCACGGCGTGCTGCTTGGCCCTCATGGTTGCCTACTATATATGACTATGCCTCGATAGCTACTGCCACCTGCGCTCATAGTTGTATAGAATGCCTAACAAAGGCTTGGCATGTATGTGAAAACAAATACATGGCTTGTCTGTCCAGATGGTCAGCCCATCTATTGCACACCACTACCTGCAACCGTGTGCTGCTGGCCGCGTATGGCTCCCTACTTTCTGTTGCTATGCCCCCATAGTTACTGCTACATGTGTCTGTAGCTGCACAGCATTTTTAAGAGAGGTATGGCATTTGAAAACAAGTAAATGGCCAATGCATCCCGATGTTCAGCCCCTCTGTCATACACCATTGCCTGCCACCTTAGGCTGTTGGGTGCGCAAGGTTTCCTACCTTATGGTGCTGTACCCCCACAGCTACTGTTAGATGCACCCATAGCCTCATGGCACGCCCAATATAGGCCTGGCATGTGAAAAACACCATCAAGGCACGTTAGCTCTGATGACTGCCTCTAATGTGCACTGTGGCCTGCCATGGCATGCTGCTGGGCTTGCATGGCTGCCTGCATAGCAGTTGCCACATATGTCGGTAGCCACACAGCATGCCCAAGAGTTGCATGGCATGTGAAGGACAGTAACATGGTATGATGTTCCGGATGATTAGCCCCTAGTTTTGCACCTTGGCTGGCCAATGCATGTTGGTGGGTTTGCATGGCTGCCTGCACACTGCACCTACACCCTCACTGCAGCCTACTGCCACTTTTGCTAGTTTCTGTATAGCATGCAGAAGAGAGTCATGGCATGTGAAAAACGTGGAAATGATGCGTTGGCCCCATAGATTAATCCCATCTAGGCACTGTGGCAGTTTGATGTGCTTTGCTTCCTACCCTATGCAGTTGTGCTAGTGCCACTTTTTGCGAGTGTGGCCATAGTCGCGCATTTCCACCCCTCTGTGCCCTTTATCTTGTCGTCATATTTAGGTCATGGTGCAAGGGGTGGGATGTTGTCTACATTGACATGCCCAATGAATGGATTTCACCGAATCATTGGTCAAGTCAATGTGCACAACAAATATTTTGTTGGTCCCTCCCCCCCATCCTATTGTTTTTTTTTTTAAATTGCATTATTGTGGGTTTGTGGCTTGCAAGGGTTTTTTCATGCTCGGTTTTGTGGCCTATGCTAATTGGAGAAGTGCGTTTCTATGTCGGGCCTAGGTGTGGAGGTGTTTGCATGCCTTTAGCCGCTAGTGTTATAATACAACATTAACGTAGGTCTCTGGAGAACATAGGTTGCAAGCTTGCAAGTGGAGAAAGATCAAGAGTCCCTCCACCCTCCTTGCTTTTTAAAAAAATTTCCATTCTCGTGGGTATGTTGCTTGCAAGAGTTCTGTCGTACTCGATTTTGTGGCCTTATGGTATTTGGGGAAATGCGTTTCTAAGTCATGCCTAGGTGCAGAGGTGTTTGCATGCGTCCTGCCACAAGTGCTATAATATGACATTAATGTGGGCCTCTGATGAACATTGGTTGCAAGGTTGCAAATAGAGACAAATCACATGTCCCTTCCCCCCTCCCCTTGTTCTTTTAAAAATTTTGCATTATCGTGGGTTTGTTGCTTGCAAGAGCTTTCTCATGCTCGGTCTTGTGGCCTTTGCTATTTGGAGAAATGCATTTCTAAGTCACGCCTAGGTGCGGAGGTGTTTGCATGTCTCCTGCTGCAAGTGTTATAATACAACAATAACGTGGGTCTCTGGAGAACGTAGGCTGCAAGCGTATAGGTGGAGATAGATCTCGAGTCCCTCGACCATTGTGATTGTTGAGATTTTCATCCTTAGCGGGGCTATTGATTTTGCTTCTACCAAATCCTTATTACGTTGTAGTAGGTTTGGTGGTGGATTGTGTCGGTAGTGGACGTAATGCACGTGAGTGGCTATTGTTTTTCTTGTGGTTATGGGCTCTTTGCTTGTGTATTGAACTACTATGCATAGATACCTCTATGGGTTGTAATGGACCAAAAGTGTCTTTGTCAAGACCATGAACATGGTTCCTGTGTTGTTTACCTAGTTGGAGATGCAGCCCCTTCACTCTCATTTCATCCATCTTGCCTACCCTTGTGGTTGGTGTGAGGTGGCTTAGCATACGATGCATATGTCCACTTTCTTTGTGTCAGTGGTGCATGTGCACTGGTTGTGCTCGAGGATACGGGGCATTTTATGGGGCAAGTTAGATGTGTGTGTCCGCTTGAATCCTTTGGTTGCGACTTATTGCATAAGAACGATAGACCACCATTAATGTATGGAGCAGCATCACACAATGCACGGTTGGGGATGTGGTTCATGCAGTGTTTCGGCATCGAGAAAGAAAGTTACCTGGTTGATTCTGCCAGTAGTCTTATGCTTGTCTCAAAGATTAAGCCATGCATGTGTAAGTATGAACTAATTCAGACTGTGAAACTACGAATGGCTCACTAAATCAGTTATAGTTTATTTGATGGTATCTGCTACTCGGATAGCCATAGTAATTCTAGAGACAATACATGCACCAAACCCCAACTTTTGGAAGGGATGAATTTATTAGATAAAAGGTCGACGCGGGCTCTACCTGTTGCTCTGATGATTCATGATAACTCGACGGATCGCATGGCCTTTGTGCCAACGACGCATAATTCAAATTTCTACCCTATCAACTTTTTATGGTAGGATAGTGGCCTACTATGGTGGTGATGGGTGACAGAGAATTAGGGTTCGATTGCAGAGAGGAAGTCTGAGAAATAGCTACCACATCCAAGGAAGGCAGCAGGCGTGCAAATTACCCAATCCTGACACGGGGAGGTAGTGACAATAAATAACAATACCAGGCTCTTCGAGTCTGGTAATTGGAATGAGTACAATCTAAATCCCTTAACGAGGATCCATTGGAGGGCAAGTCTGGTTCCAGCAGCCGCGGTAATTCCAGCTCCAATAGCGTATATTTAAGTTGTTGCAATTAAAAAGCTCGTAGTTAGACTTTGTTATGGGGTCGATCGGTCCGCCTCATAGTGTGTACCGATCGTCTCGTCCTTCTGTCGGCGATGCGCTTCTAGCCTTAATTGGCCAGGTCGTGCCTTCAGTGCTGTCATTTTGAAGAAATTAGAGTGCTCAAAGCAAGCCTACGCTCTAGATACAATAGCATGGGATAACATCATAAGATATCGGTCCTATTGCGTTGGCCTTCAGGATCGGAGTAATGATTAACAGGGACAATCAGGGGCATTCATACTTCATAGTCAGAGGTGAAATTCTTGGATTTATGAAAGATGAACCACTGCAAAAGCATTTGCTAAGGATGTTTTCATTAATCAAAAACGAAAGTTGGGGGCTCGAAGACGATCAGATACCATCCTAGTCTCAACCATAAACGATGCCATCCAGGGATCGATAGAAGTTGCTTTTAGGATTCTGTCGGTACCTTATGAGAAATCAATGTTTTTGGGTTCTGCGGGGAGTATGGTCACAAGGCTGAAACTTAAAGGAATTGATGGAAGGGAACCACCAAGAGTGGAGCCTGTGGCTTAATTTGACTCAACACAGGGGAACTTACCAGGTCTAGACATAGTAAGGATTGACAGACTGAGAGCTCTTTCTTGATTCTATGGGTGGTGGTGCATGACTATTCTTAGTTGGTGGGGCGATTTGTCTAGTTAATTTCGTTAACGAACGAGACCTCAGCCTGCTAACTAGCTATGTGGAGGTGACCCTCCATGGCCAGCTTCTTAGAGGGACTATGGCCGTTTAGGCCACGAAATTTTGAGGCAATAATAGGTTTGTGATGCCCTTAGATGTTCTGGGCCGTATGCGTGCTACAGTGATGTATTCAACGAGTCTATAGCCTTGGCCGACGGGCTCGGGTAATCTTCGAAAATTTCATCGTGATGGGGATAGATCATTGCAATTGTTGGTCTTGAACGAGTAATTCCTAGTAAGCACGAGTCATTAGCTCGCGTTGACTATATCCCTGCCCTTTGTACACACCGCCTGTAGCTCCTACCAATTGAATGGTATGATGAAGTGTTCGGATCACAGCGACGTGGGTGGTTCACCACCGTCGACGTCGTAAGAAGCCCACTGAACCTTATCATTTAGAGGAAGGAGAAGTCGTAACAAGGTTTCCATAGGTGAACCTACAGAAGGATCATTATCGATACTTGTCGAGTGAGACCCGTGAACATGTTGCGTTGCGTGATCAAGGTAGGGCATGGGAGCGTGAGCTCCTTCCTTCTCAACCCTTGTAAAAGGTTAGCCTACGACCCTATGTAGCATTTGACCCAAACATAACCACCACCACATTTGGCGCCAAGGAACTCACAATGGAAAGGACATGACATCATTGCACCTTTGGTGTGGTGTCATCACCCTAGATCCGAATCTTATCTTAACGACTCTCGACAACAAATATCTCAACTCTTGCATTGATGAAAAATGTAGTGAAATGTGATACTTGGTGTGAATTGCAGAATCCCGTGAATCGTCGAGTCTTTGAACCAAGTTTGGCCTTAGGCCATCGGGCTGAGGGCATGCCTGCCTGGGCGTCATGCATCATGTTGCCCCACCTCCTTTGCCCCTTGTGGTGGTGGTGCGAAGCAAAGATTGGCCCCTCGTGTCTTTGTTCGAGGTGCAGTCGACCAAAAGTCAAGGGCCCCTTGTGTGGCAAGCGTCACGATGAGCGGGGGTTCGAGCCACTTTGTCATTGTTCGGACATCGTGTGCGTGTTTTGCTCCCATTGGGCTCTGGTGACCCTGATGGCCATTCGATGGCATTTTGACTGTGACCCCAGGTTAGGCAGGGCTACCCACTGAGTTTAAGCATATAATAAGCAGGGGATAAGAAACTTTTGAGGATTCCCTTAGTAATGGCGAGCGAACCTGGAAGAGCCCATCTTGAGAATCGGGTGGCTTTGTCGTTCAAATTATAGTCTGTAAAAGCATCCTCAATGGCAAACTGGGCTCAAGTCCCCTGGAAGGGGGGCACCGAAGAGGGTGAGAGCCTCGTCATGTTCAGACCTTGTCACACCACGAGGCACTATCGACGAGTCGGGTTGTTTGGGAATACAGCCCTAATTGGGCAATAAATTCCATCCAAGGCTAAATATGGGTGAGAGACTGATAGCGAACAAGTACCACGAGGGAAAGATAAAAAGGACTTTAAAAAGGGAGTCAAAGAGTGCTTGAAATTATCGGGAGGGAAGTAGATGGGGGCCAGTGATGAGTCTCGATCAGATACGGAACGATTAATAGTCGATCTGCCGCTCGACTCGGGGTCTGGATCGATGTGGATTGCGACGGCATCCCAAACCCAGGTTGTTGTGTTATACCTAAGGAGATGTCGTCGCCGCGATCATGGTAGGCAGCGTGCACCTCGATGGCTTGCCTATTGGCAACTGCATGCTCTGGGCATCAGCCTGTCGGGCTCCCCATTCGACCCATCTTGAAACACGGGCCAAGGAGTCTGACATGTGTGCAAGTCAATGGGCGAGTAAAACCCATAAGGTGTAAGGAAGCTGACTTGTGGGATCCCCTTGTGGGTTGCATCACCGACTGACCTTGATCTTCTATGAAGGGTTTGAGTGAGAGCATACCCATCGGGATCCGAAAGATGGTGAACTATGCCTAAGCAGGGCGAAGCCAGAGGAAACTCTGGTGGACGCCTGTAGCGATACTGACAAGCAAATCATTCATCTGACTTGGGCATAGGGGCAAAAGACTAATCAAACTGTCTAGTAGCTGGTTCCCTCTGAAGTTTTCCTCAGGATAGCTGGAGCCTACGGGCTAGTTCTATCGGGTAAACCCAATGATTAGAGGCATCGAGATGCAAAGCCCTCGACCTATTCTCAAACTTTAAATAGGTAGGACAGCATGGCTGCTTCGTTGAGCCACGCCATGGAATCGAGAGCTCCAAGTAGGCCATTTTTGGTAAGTAGAACTGGCAATGTGGGATCAACTGAAAGTCAGCTTACGGTGCCAGATTGCATGCTAACCTAGAACCCACAAAGGATGTTGGTCAATTAAGACAGTAGGACGGTGGTCATGGAAGTCAAAATCTGCTAAGGAGTGTGTAATAACTCACCTACCGAATCAACTAGCCCCAAAAATGGATGGCGCAGAAGCGCACAATCTATACCCAGTCGTCGGGGCAACTAACAGGCCCGGTGAGTAGGAGGGCATGTAAAACCTAGGGTGTGAGCTCAAGCGAAGCGGCCATCAATGCAAATCTTGGTGGTAGTTGCAAATATTCAAATGAGAACTTTGAAGACCGAAGAGGGGAAAGGTTCCATGTGAACGACATTTGCAAATGGGTTAGTCGATCCTAAGGGATGGGGGAAGCCCATCAGAGAGCGTGTACATGTAGGTGCTCTGAAAGGGAATCGGGTTAAAATTCCTGAACTGAGACGTGACAGTTAACGACAACGTTAGGCAGTCTGGAGACATCGACAGGGGCCTCAGGAAGAGTTATCTTTTCTGTTTAATATCCTACCCACACTAAAAATGGCTCAGCCAGAGGTAGGGTCTAGCGGCTAGAAGAGCAGTGCATGTCGCGTGGTGTTCGGTGCACCCCCGACGTTCCTTGAAAATCCAGAGGATCTAGTGCTGACCACGCTCGGTTGTACTTATAACCGCATCAAGTCTCAAGGTGAATAGCCTCTAGTCGATGGAACAATATAGGCGAGGGAAGTCAGCAAAATGGATCCGTAACCTCGAGAAAAAGATTGGCTCTTAGGGCTGGGCACGAGGGTCCCAGTCCAGAACCCATCGACTATCGATGGAGTGGTCGAGCTGCTTTCGTGGTGAGAGCAGGTCACCTCATGCTGGTCGAGGGATGGACTAGGAATGGTCCCTTCGGGGGCCTTCCCCAGGCGTCGAATAGTCAACTCAGAATTGGTACGAACAAGGGAAATCCAACTATTTAATTAAAATAAAGCATTGCAATGGTCGCAGCGGATGCTCACGCAATGTAATTTCTACCTAGTGCTCTGAATGTCAAAGTGAAGAAATTCAACCAAGCATGCGTAAACAGCGGCAGTAACTATGACTCTCTTAAGGTAGCCAAATGCCTCATCATCTAATTAGTCGACTCCATGAGTTAGAGGCGGGGCTTTGCCCCTCCTTTCGGACCCAAGGCCCGTCTCGACAGGGCGATCTAGGAAGAGGACATTGTTAGGTGGTGAGTTTGGCTGTGGCGGCACATCTATTAAAAGATAATGTAGGTGTGCTAATATGAGCTCAACAAGAACAGAAATCTCGTGTGGAACAAAAGGTTAAAAGCTCATTTGATTCTAATTTCCAGTACGAATACGAGCCGTGAAAGTATGGCCTATTGATCCTTTAGACCTTCAGAATTTGGAGCTAGATGTGTCAAAAAAGTTACCATAGGGATAACTGGCTTGTGGCAGCCAAGCATTCATAGCAACGTTGCTTTTTGATCCTTCGATGTCAGCTCTTCCTATCATTGCAAAGCAGAATTTGCCAAGTGTTGGATTGTTCACGCACCAATAGGGAATGTGAGCTGGGTTTAGACCATCGTGAGACAGGTTAGTTTTACCCTACTGATGACAGTGTCGCGATAGTAATTCAACCTAGTACGAGAGAAACCGTTGATTCACACAATTGGTCATCGCGCTTGGTTGAAAAGCTAGTGGCGCAAAGCTACCGTGTGCCGGATTATGACTGAATGCCTCTAAGTCAAAATCCAGGCTAAAGAAGTGATGCCTGCGCCCATCGCCCGTTTGCTGACCCGTAGTAGGGGCCCTCCGACCCCAGAGGCACGTGTCATTAGCCAAGCCCCCATAGTGAACGTGTTGTGTGGGCTACCTTGAAGCGCAATTCCTGTCGACCGATGGGTAGAATCCTCTGCAGATGACTTAAATACGCGACAGGGTATTGTAAGTGGCAGAGTGGCCGTGCTGCCACGATCCACTGAGATTCAGCCCCGTGTCGTATCGATTGGTCCCCTTGTCTTTTTCCCCTTTTCTTTCCCCCCAAATCTTTCTAATTCTACCCCCCACACCCTCCTGAGGCTAGGATTGTCCACGCGTGGCCCCAGGTATGAACCTAAGTGTTAACTACCCCAACGGTTGCCTGAGTTTGGTTATACATGTTGCCCAAGTGAAGTGTGCCTATGCATGCACATTGAGTGCCACTAAGTGTACACGTTGTCACGACCTGCCCAACATAAGCCCATGGACTTAGGGCAATAGCCTAAGTAAGTTCCAAGTTCTAGAGTTTTCTACATAGGTGTAGTAACTCTAGATATTTTATTGTAGATATTTGTAGAAGATATTTATAGGAGATATTTTGGGAGAGATTTCTAGAGTTCTTCACTAAGGAGGTGGGAAGCTTCTAGTTTCCTTCCCAACCATTGGATGGAAGACATTTGTAAATATCTTAGCCATCCATTGTAACTTGGGGTGCCTACAAGTAGGTGTTGCCTCATTTGGCAAAGACACTCACCAAGGACCAACCAAGAGTGTTCAATCGAGTAAGTGAGTTCTCAAGCCTTGTACTCAAGAGCTCTCTAGTGCAATACAAGTTCATTCTTCTCAAATACACTCTTGTGTTCACTTCTTCTCTTCCCAAGTAACTTAAGGCGGGTGGTTAGGCTGACTTAGTGCTAGTAAGAGTACTAAGAGCCAGTGCAGTCTTTTAGAAAGGTCTAAGGCCGTGACAGTTGTCGTATCAGAGCTTCAGTTGGGAGGGAGCCAAGCTTGTGAGGTAGGAGATAGGTGAGCTAAAACTGTGGAATAGAGACCCACACCTACACAAGTAAGCAAAGAAGGAGCAAAGGCAAGTCTGTCGACTTGAGCATTTCTATGGAGCCTAGCTTAGCTCGAGGGGAGCAAGTATTTGCCAAGGAAAAGTGGTGCCTCAATGTTGTGGAGCAAAGTGGGGAGGAGCACAAAGGCCATGTGGAGCTCAAGGGGTCCCTACAAGGTGCTGTCAACACCATAGTAAGTAACTAAGAAGAGATGGTTGCCACCTTCAAGGCTCAAGTATGCAAAGGGATTGGATAAGGTGGAAGCTCGTATTAGAGAAGAAGTATGGGAAGAGTAGGAGGACAGCGGGGAGGGAAGCCACTACCTCTTATGACATGTCTAAAGGAGAGGCACTAAGGCACAAGCATGATAAGAGTAATCAATTTAAGCCTAGAGACATGTGATTCCTATGTGATGAGCTACATTGGTTTAGGGATTTCCCAGGAGGAAAGCTCTTAGTGCCCCATTAGAGGAAGAGGGCCAAGAAGAAGAGCCACCTTGCATGGGGTCCCCAATGCAACGTGGTGCCACCAGGGCCAAGATAGGGGTACTAAAGGTGTTCTCCAACACCATCCAGGGGCTAGGTGCTTACTTGCCTTTGGATGGGAGGGCAAGACAAGGAGAATTTGGGAGCAAGCCATCCATGCCAAGAAGAGGAAGATGCAAACGAGAGAACGGAGACAACCAGATGACGTTGTAGGAGGTTCAAGTTATATAACTACAACAAGAACCCCAATAGGTGTTACTCCTTGCAAAAGGGAGGCTAATTTGGTTGCTGATCCAATCATCCAGAGACACAAACTATCTCTTTACGTGGAGTATTTAGTCAAGTGGAAGGGGTGACCAGAGAGCGAGATGAGATGGGAGACAACTGGCATGCTGAGACGGTTCGTGAATAAAAGTACCATAAAGAAGTTACGATGAGGGTGTCACAGATTTAGGTGGGGGAGAGTGTCATGACCTACCCAACATAGGCCCACGGGCCTAGCTCACCAAGCTCATGGACTTAGGCCGTTGGGCTAAGTAAGGTCCAAGTTCTAGAGTTTTCTATAAAGGTATAGTAACTCTAGATATTTTATTTTAGATATTGTAGAAGATATTTATAGGTGATATTTTTGGAGAGATTTCTAGAGCTCCGCTAAGGAGGTGGGACGCTTCTAGTTTCCTCCCCAACCGTTGGATGGAGGACATTTGTAAATATCTTAGCCATCCATTATAACTTGGGGTGCCTATAAAGGCACTCACCAAGGACCACCCAAGAGTGTTCAACCAAGCAAGTGAGTTCTCAAGCCTTGTACTCAAGAGTTCTCTAGTGCAATACAAATTCATTCTTCTCAAACTCACTCTTGTGTTCACTTCTTCTCTTCCCAAGACCCTTAAGGAGGGTGGTTAGGTTGACTTAGTGCTAGTAGAAGTGCTAAGTGCTAGTGCGGTTGCTTAGAAATGTCTAAAGCCATGACAACGTGCTCTTTAATGGCTCAAGTGTGTGCCAACACGTGCCCCCAAGTGTTGACTACATGTGCCTGTGTGCACATTGAATGGCTGCACAACACCCCAAGTGTTGACTACATGTGCACATTGAATGGCCCAAGTGGTACCTAACTATGCCCATGCAAGTCCACAACTGTTGCCTAAGTGTGCACCCAAGTGTGCCTATGTGTGCTCTTGAATGCCCCAAGTGTTGCCTTAAGTGTTCCTATACATGCCCCCAAGTGTTGAATAAGTGTGTCTACGCGTGCACACAAGTGTAGCCAAAGTTTCGCCTAATTGTGCTCTTGAATGCCCCAAATGTTGCCCAAGTGTGCTCTTAAATGCCGCAAGTGTGCACATATACGTGCCCATCACTATGCCTACGGATGCCCCCCTAAGTGTGCCTAAGTGCATATGAAGGTAGTGCACAAGGCAGTAGTACCGCACGGACATGGATGCCTGCTGTCGCGTGCACGAGTGTAAGCATGGTTACGATACCCCTCACAAGGTTGCAGGCCAGTGCATAGCAATACGTGCATGGCTTACACATAGGTGCTGCCGTGGTACCCTTGGCCCATGCAACAGAGGCTCCTTTGTGGCCTTTAGCTGCACACGAGGCACCGACTGCTGCACACGTCAAGGCCATACCCACACAACATAGTTTGGGTCTTTAAATTATGTTGTGAAAAACATCCCTTTAGGTTAGAAAAAGCCTTGTAATTGGCTATTTGGTGCTCAAAGTACAATCATTTTCACTTAAACCCCGCATTTCCATTTTTTTGGGTATTTTTTGTAATGTTTCAATCATAAAATATTAGAAAATATCAAAATAGTTGGAATGGTCCGATATCTTTTTAGAACATTCTATCAACCTTTGTAAGACATCCGAAATTTATCAACCCCAATAGTTTTTTGAATTTAATATTTTTTTAATATTAAAAAATTAATAAAAAAAATAAATATTTATAAAAAAAATAGGATTTTTATATGAAAATAATTTATGGATTTTTCTCTTTTTCATACCAATTTTCATTTGATTTGGATATTTGAAGCTAAAAAACTAGTTCGGTATATTTTTTGGTGGGGGTCATGTCTCCTTCTGGAAAGGGGCAAAGAGCATAAAAGCAACCTTTAGGAAGGGGGGTGCCACTCTCCCCAGGTGGTTTGCTAGGGGCCGCATAGCAGGGCACCAGACAATAAGCGGGCTTGGTAGGAAAATCCAAAAGACCCATTGCATGGGAAAAAAAGTGAAATGGCACATCGGTTTCGATTAGTTGGCCCTTAGTGTGCACCGAGGCCTGCCACTGCATGTGGCTGGACACGCAAGGCTGTGAGCCTTCTGCTTCCATGACCCCACAACTGCTGTCATGTGTGCCAGTCGTCGCACAGCATGCCCGAGGAAGATGCACATCCTTACGAATGGTAGCCCTTCTATCGCACAACACTACCCCCTTCTGCCGCACAACGTTGCCTGCCACCCTGAGCCATTGGGAGCACATGGCTGCTTGCCATGCGCTGCCATGCCCCCACTTCTGTTGCCACATGTGCCATCGATGCACAGCATGCCCAACGAAGGCATGGCATGTCTATCCCGATGGTTAGCCCCTCTGCCACACACAGTTGCCTGCCATTGTCTACTGTTGGGTGTGCATGGCTGCCTGTCTTGCAGTGTGGTGCCTCCACATTTGCTGCCACAAGCACCTGTCGCTGCACTGCATGCCCAAGAGTGGCATGGCATGTGCAAAACACTTGCATGGTACATCAGTTTCAAAGATTTGGCCCTTGGTGTGTGTTGTGGCTTGCCACAGCATGCTGCTTGGCCCTCATGGTTGCCTACTATATATCGCTATGCCTCGACAGCTACTACCACCTATGCTTATAACTGCATAGAAAACCCAATAAAGGCTTGGCATGTATGTGAAAACAAGTATATGGCTCGTTTGTCCAGATGGTCAGCCCATCTGCCGCACACCACAACCTGCAACAGTGTGCTGCTGGGCTAGCATGGCTCCCTACCTTCCGCTGCCATGCCCCCATAGTTACTGCCACATGTGTCTGTAGCTGCATAGCATTTTCAAGAGAGATATGGCATTTGAAAACAAGTAAATGGCCAATGCATCCTGATGTTCAGCCCCTCTGCCACACACCGCTGCTTGCCACCCTGGGCTGTTGGGTGCCCGAGGGTTCCTACCTTGTGCTGTCGTGCCCCCACAGTTGCTGCCAGATGTGCCTGTAGCCATATGGCATGCTCAAGATAGGCCTGGCATGTGAAAATCACCATCAAGGCACGTTGGTTCCGATGACTACGTTTGATGTGCACTATGGCCTGCCATGGCATGCTGCTGGGCGTGCATGGCTGCCTGCATAGCTGCTACCACATACGCCAGTAGCCACACAGGATACCCAAGAGTTGCATAGCATGTGAAGGATAGTAACATGGCATGATGGTCTGGATGATTAGCCCCTTGTTTTGCACCCTAGCCGGCCAATGCGTGTTAGTGGGTTTGCATGGCTGCCTACGCGCTGCACCTACACCCTCACCGCAACCTACTGTCACTTTTTCTAGTTTCTGTACAGCATGCCCAAGAGAGTCATGGCATGTGAAAAACGTGGAAATGACGCATTGGCCCATTGATTAATCCCATCTAGGCACCGTGGCAGTTTGACGTGCTTTGCTTCCTGCAATGTGTAGTTGTGCTAGTGCCACTTTTTGCGAGCATGGCCATAGTCAGGCATTTCCACCCTTATGTGCTCTTTGGCTTTTCATCATATGTAGGTCATGGTGTAGGGGGTGGGCTGTTGTCTACAATGACATACCCAATGAATGGGTTTCACAGAATCATTGGTCAAGTCAATGTGCACAACAAATATTTGGTTGGTTCCTCCCCCCATCCCATTGTTTTTTTTTTTTTTAAATTGCATTATCATGGGTTTGTTGCTTGCAAGGGTTTTTTCATGCTCTGTTTAGTGGCCTATGCTATTTGGAGAAGTGCATTTCTAAGTCATGCCTAGGTGTGGAGGTGTTTGCATGCCTTTTTCCGCCGGTGTTATAATACGACATTAATGTGGGTCTCTGAAGAACATAGTTTGCAAGTATGTAGGTGGAGATTGATCATGAGTCCCTCCCCCCTCCTTGCTTTTTAAAAAAATTTCCATTCTCATGGGTATGTTGCTTGCAAGAGTTCTATCATGTTCAGTTTTGTGGCCTTTGCTATTTGGAGGAATGCGTTTTTAAGTCACGCCTAGGTGCAGAGGTGTTTGCATGCCTCCTGCTGCAAGTGTTATAATGCGACATTAACGTGGGTCTCGGGAGAACATAGGTTTGTAAGCTTGTAGGTGGAGATAGATCACGAGTCCCTCCCCCTCCCCTTGTTCTTTTAAAAAATTTACATTATCGTGGGTTTGTTGCTTGCAAGAGCTTTCTCATACTCGGTCTTGTGGCCTTTGCAATTTGGGGAAGTGCGTTTCTATGTCACGCCTAGGTATGGAGGTGTTTGCATGTCTCCTGCCGCAAGTATTATAATGCAACATTAACGTGGGTCTTTGGAGAACGTAGGTTGCAAGCTTGTAGGTGGAGATAGATCTCGAGTCCCTCGATCCTTATTGATTGTTGAGATCTTCATACTTAGTGGGGCTATTGATTTTTCTTTTACCAAATCCTTATTACGTTGTAGTAGGTTTGGTGGTGGATTGTGTCGGTAGTGGATGTAATGCACGTGAGTGGCTATTGTTTTTCTCGTGGTTATGGGCTCTTTGCATATGTATTGAACCACTATGGACAGATACCTCTATAGGTTACGATGGGCCAAAAGTGTCTTTGTCAAGAGCATGAAAATGGTTCTTGTGTTGCTTACCTAATTGGATGGAAAGATGCTGCCCCTTCACTCTCATTTCATCCCTCTTGCCTGCCCTTGTGGTTGGTGTGAGGTGGCTTGGCATACGATGCATATGTCCCCTTTCTTTGTGTCAGTGGTGCATGTGCACTGTTTGTGCTCTAGGATGCAGGACATTTTGTGGGGCAAGTTGGATGTGTGTGTCCTCTCGAATACTTTGGTTGTGACTCATTGCACAAGAACGATAGACCGCCATTAATGTATGGAGCAGCATCACCCAATGCACAATTGGGGATGTGGTTCATGCAGTGCTTTGGCATCGAGAAGGAAAGTTACTTGGTTGGTCCTCCCAGTAGTCATATGCTTGTCTCAAAGACTAAGCCATGCATGTGTAAGTATGAACTAATTCAGACTATGAAACTGCGAATGGCTCATTAAATCAGTTATAGTATGTTTTATGGTATCTACTACTCGGATAACCGTAGTAATTCTAGAGCTAATACGTGCACCGAACCCCGACTTTTGGAAAGATGCATTTAGTAAATAAACGGTCGATGCGGTCTCTGTCCGTTGCTCTAATGATTCGTGATAACTCGACGGATTGCATGGCCTTTGTGCCAACGACGCATCATTCATATTTTTACCCTATCAATTTTCAATGGTAGGATAGTGGCCTACTATGGTGGTGACGAGTGATAGAGAATTAGGGTTTGATTCTGGACAGGGGGCCTGGGAAACTGCTACCACATCCAAAGAAAGCAGCAGGCGCGCAAATTACCCAATCCTGACTCGGGGAGGTAGTGACAATAAATAACAATTCTGGGCTCTTCGAGTCTGGTAATTGGAATGAGTACAATCTAAATCCCTTAATGAGGATCCATTGGAGGGCAAGTCTGGTGCCAGCAGCTGTGGTAATTCCAGCTCCAATAGCGTATATTTAAGTTGTTACAGTTAAAAAGCTCGTAGTTGGACTTTGTGATGGGTCGATCGGTCCACCTCACGGTGTGTACCGATCATCTCGTCCCTTCTATCGGTGATGCACTCTTGGCCTTAATTGGCCGGGTCGTGCCCCCGACGCTGTTACTTTGAAGAAATTTGAGTGCTCAAAGCAAGCCTACGCTCTGGATACATTAGCATGAGATAACAATCGGGACAGTTGGGGGCATTCGTATTTCATAGTCTGAGGTGAAATTCTTGTATTTATGAAAGATGAACCACTGCGAAAGCATTTTCCAAGGATGTTTTCATTAATCAAGAACAAAAGTTGGGGGCTCAAAGACGATCAGATACTGTCCTAGTCTCAACCATAAACGATGCCGACTAGGGCTCGACGGATGTTGTTTTTAGGACTCCGCCGGCACCTTATGAGAAATCAATGTTTTTGGGTTCCAAGGGGAGTATGGTCGCAAGGCTGAAACTTAAAGGAATTGACAGAAGGGCACCACCAGGAGTGGAGCCTATGGCATAATTTGACTCAACACAGGGACATTGTCAAGTGGGGAGTTTGGCTAGGGTGGCACATCTATTAAAAGATAACGCAGGTGTCCTAAGATAAGCTTAATGAGAATAGAAATCTCGTGTGGAACGAAAGGGTAAAATCTTGTTTTATTCTGACTTCCAGTACGAATACGAACCATGAAAGTGTGGCCTATCGATCCTTTAGACCTTCTGAATTTGGAGCTAGATGTGTCAGAAAAGTTACCATAGGGATAACTGGCTTATGGTAGCCAAGCATTCATAACGACGTTGCTTTTTGATCCTTCGACGTCGGCTCTTCCTATTATTGTGAAGCAGAATTTGCCAAGTGTTGGATTGTTCACCCACCAATAGGGAATGTGAGCTGAGTTTAGACCATCGTGAGACAGGTTAGTTTTACCCTACTGATGACAGTGTCGCGATAGTAATTCAACCTAGTATAAGAGGAACCGTTGATTCACACAATTGGTCATCACGCTTGGTTGAAAAGCTAGTGGCACGAAGCTACCATGTGTCAGATTATGACTAAAAGCCTTTAAGTCATAATCCAGGCTTAAGAGGTGATGCGCGTGCCCGTCGCCCGTTTGCCAACTTGCAATAGGGGGCCCTTCGGCCCCCAGAGGCACGTGCTGTTAGCCAAGCCCCCACAGTGGACGTGTTGTGTTGGCTACCTTGAAGCGTAATTCCTGGTGGGCGATGGGTAGAATCCTTTGTTGATGACTTAAATACACGATAGGGTATTGTAAATGGCAGAGTGGCCTTACTGCCACGATCCACTGAGATTCAGCCCCGTGTCACATCGATTTGTCCTCCCGTCTTTTTCCCCCTTTCTTTCCCCCCAAATCTTTCTAATCCTACCCTCACACCCTCCTAAGGCTAGGATTGTCCATGCATGGCCCCAGGTATGAACCTAAGTGTTAACTGCCCCAACGGTTGCCTGAGTTTGGTTATGCGTGTTGCCCAAGTGAAGCGTGCCTATGCATGCACATTGAGTGCCACTAAGTGTACATGTTGTCATGACTTGCCCAACATAGGCCCATGGACTTAGGCCATTTGCTAAGTAAGGTCCAAGTTCTAGAGTTTTCCACAAAGGTGTAGTAAGTCTTGATATTTTATTGTAGATATTTGTGGAAGATATTTCTAGGATAGATTTTGGGAGAGATTTCTAGAGTTCTCCACTAAGGAGGTGGGAAGCTTCTAGTTTCCTACCCAACCATTGGATGGAGGACATTTGTAATATCTTAGTCATCCAATGTAACTTGGGGTGCCTACAAATAGGTGTTGCCTCATTTGGCAAAAACACTCACCAAGGACCAATCAAGAGTGTTCAACCGAGTAAGTGAGTTCTCAAGCCTTGTACTTAAGAGCTCTCTAGTGCAATACAAGTTCATTCTTCTCAAACTTATGCTTGTGTTCACTTCTTCTCTTCCCAAGTCCCTTAAGGAGGGTGGTTAGGCCAACTTAGTGCTAGTGGGAGTGCTAAGAGCCAGCGCATTCTCTTAGAAGGTCTAAGGTCGTGATAGTTTTGGTATCAGAGCTTTGATTGCGAGGGAGCCAAGCTTGTGGGATAGGAGACAGGTGAGCTAAAACTGTGGAATAGAGACCAACACCTACATAAGTAAGCAAAGATGGAGTGAAGGCAAATCCATCGACTTTGGCATTGTTATAAGGCCTCACTTTGTGGAGCTCTGGGAGGAGCTTGATGGCTAGATGGGGGAGCTCAAGGGGTCCCTACAAGGTGCTCTCAACACCATAGTAAGTAACCTAGAGGAGATGGTTGCCACATTCAAGTCTCAAGTATGCAAAGGGGTTGGATAAGGTGGATGCTCGTATTGAAGACGAAGTATGAGAAGAGTAGGAGGACAGCAGTGAGGGAAGCCACTACCTCTCATGACATGTCCAAAGGAGAGCCACTAAGGCACAAGCGTGATAAGAGGAATCGGTTCAAGCCTAGAGACAAGTGATTCCTATGTGATGAGCTACATTGGTTTAGGGATTGCCCCAGGAGGAAAGCTCTTAGTGCCCTATTGGAGAAAGAGCCACCTTGCATGGGGTCCCCAGTGCAGCGTGGTTCCACCAGGGCCAAGATAGGGGTCAAGGCACTTAACTCTCAAAAGGGGTTGATGTGTGCAAAAGTGTGCATCAATGGGAAGCCCACATAGGAAAAGGTAGATACAGGAGCCACACACAACCTTGCCTTGATGGAGGAGGCAAAGGAACTCGGACCAAGGGCGTGCAAGGTGGAAGGGTGTCCTAAGCCTATCAACTCCAAAGAATGCCCCATACATAATGTTGCTTGAGGGGTCGAGATGAACCTTGGGAGTAAAGGTGTTCTCTAACACCATCCAGGGGCTAGGTGCTTACTTGCCCTTGGACAGGATGGCAAGACAAGGAGAATTTGGGAGCAAGCCATCCATGCCAAAAAGAGGAAGATGCAAATGAGAGAACAGAGACAACCAGACGATGTTGTAGGAGGCTCAAGTTATGTGACTACAACAAGAACCCCAATAGGTATTACTCCTTGCAAGAGGGAGTCTAATTTGGTTGCTGATCCAATCATCCAGAGACATAAACTATCTCCTTACGTGGAGTATTTAGTCAAGTGGAAAGGGCGACCAGAGAGCGAGATGAGATGGGAGACAACTGGCATGCTGAGATGGTTCTTAAATAAAAGTACCACGAGGAGGTTGCGATGAGGGCATCATAGATTTAGTTGGGGGAGAGTGTCACAACTTGCCCAACATAGGCCCACAGGCCTAGCTCACCAAGCCCATGGACTTAGGTAATTGGGCTAAGTCAGGTCCAAGTTTTGGAGTTTTCTACAAAGGTGTAGTAACTCTAGATATTTTATTGTAGATATTTGTAGAAGATATTTTATAAGAGATATTTTGGAAGAGATTTCTAGAGCTCCGCTAAGTAGGTGGGAAGCTTCTAGTTTCCTCCCCAACCGTTGGATGGAGAACATTTGTAAATATCTTAGACATCCATTGTAACTTGGGATGCCTATAAATAGGTGTTGCCTCATTTGGCAAAGGCACTTACCAAGGACCAACCAAGAGTGTTCAACCAAGCAAATGAGTTATCAAGCCTTGTACTCAAGAATTCTCAAGTGCAGTACAAGTTCATTCTTCTCAAACTCACTCTTGTGTTCACTTCTTCTCTTCCCAAGTCCCTTAAGGAGGGTGGTTAGGTTGACTTAGTGCAAGTGGAAGTGCTAAGTGCCTGTGTGATTGCTTAGAAAGGTCTAAAGCTGTGATAACGTGCCCTTGAAGGGCCCAAGTGTGTGCCTATGCATGCCCCCAACTGTTGACTACATGTGCCCATGTGTGCACATTGAATGGCCGCACAACACCCCAAGTGTTGACTACATATGCACATTGAATGGCCCAAATGTTGCCTAACTGTGCCCATGCATGCCCACAACTATTGCCTAAGTGTGCACCCAAGTGTGCCTGTGCGTACTCTTGATTCCCCCAAGTGCCTCCTTAAGTGTGCCTATACATGCCCCCAAGTGTTGAATAAGTGTGTCTACGCATGCACCCAAGTGTAGCCCAAGTGTCACCTAATTGTGCTCTTGAATGCCCCAAATGTTGCTTAAGTGTGCTCTTGAATGTCGCAAGTGTGCATAGATACGTGCCCATGGCTATGCCTACGCGTGCCACCCGAAGTGTGCCTAAGTGCAAAGGAAGGCAGTGCACAAAGCAACAGTACCACTTGCATGGCCGCACAAGGTGCATGCATGGTGGCAGGCTGCCGCGACTTGGCCGCAATCAAGGCCTTATCGCACAGACATGGATCCAAGCTGCCACGTGTACGGGTCCAAGCACGGCTGCGCTACCCTGCATAAGGTTGCAGGCCAGAGCACGCACGACTGCGGGCAAGGCTGCGCTATCGAGCGCATGGATGCGGGCATGGCTGCACATGTTGCGTGCATGATGGCAGGTTTTCTTGCACACAGTTGCACTACCGAGCGTGCATGTGGCTGGCATGGCCTAACAAGGTGCAGGCTACCGCTTGCGTGGCTGCAAGTAAGGTTGTACCACACGCACATGGATGCAGGCTATCGTGCAGGGGTGCAGGCATGGTTGCACTACCGTGGGAAGGCAGTTGGCATGGCCGCACAAGGTGTAGGCATCGTTGCAGGCAAGGTTACACTAGCGCACGCAAGGCTGCTGGCGTCATGGCAGGCTACCACGCGTATGGATGCGAGCGTGGCAGCAATACCGCACTCACGGTTGCATGCCACCTCATTCACGGATGCGGGTAAAGCTCCTCTATCAAGAGCATAGGTGCAGGCTACCGCGCGCACATGGCTGGAGGCAAGGGTGTACCACCACGCGTAAGGTGGCGGGCAAAAATGCACATTGTTGCGGGTAAGGGTGCACAACCGCACGCAAGGTGGCAAGCACGGCCGCACATGGCTGCGGGCAATGGTGCAGGCTACACTCACTAGGGTGTTGCTCGGGCCGTACTTCCACGCACCTGGTTGCAACCACAGCTGCACATGGCCTACACATGGTTATGCACGTGGCTGCACATGCCACACAAAAGGTTATAGGAATGGCCGCACAAGACACGCAGATGGCTGTACTGCTGCTCCCGAGGTTACTTTCCTCGTCGCAAATTCCGTGAGGCTGGCTGCACTAAAGCTCGAAAGGTTACGGGCATGGCCGCAAATGTTGCCCCATGGCTGCCCTACCACTCGAAAGGTTACGTGTGTTGCTGCACACCGCCCTCCAGGTTGCGTTCATGGCTGCATGTCCATGCCCATCGCTACCTTGCAGCATGCATGGTTTCGGGAGTTACCGGATGTGCCGCGTATGAGGTTACAGGCACGGCTGCACCATCGTGCGCAAGGTTACATTGCGTGGTCGCACATGCCACGCACATGGCTGCACTACCGCATGCAAGTTCACGGGCATGGCTGCCCATGTGACGATCATGATGGCTAGCATGGCCGCACATACCACGGGCATTTCAGCACATGGCTCATGCAAGGTTGCAGGCATTGTTGCACATAGCTGCAAGCACATCGCTTGCACATGGGTGCTGCCATGGTCCCCATGGCCCATGCAACAGAGCCTCCTTTGCGGCCTTCGACTGCACACAAGGCACCGACTGCTGCACACGTCAAGGCCAAGCCTGCACAACATAGTTTGGGTTTTTAATTCATACTGTGCAAAACATCCCTTTGGGTTAGAAAAGCATTGCAATTGGCTATTTGGCACTTAAAGTACAATCATTTTCACTTAAACCCCACATTTCCATTTTTTTGGGTACTTTTTGTAATGTTTCAATCATAAAATATTAGAAAATATCAAAATATGTTGGAATGGTCCAATATCTTTTCAAAACATTCTATCAACCTTTGGAAGACATCCAAAATATAGTTTTCAAAAAACTATGATTTTTATATGAAAATAATCTTTGGATTTTTCTCTAATTTCATACCAAGTTTCATTTGATTTGGATATTTGAAGCTCAAAAAATAGTCCGGTATATTTTTTGGGGTGGATCATGTCTCCTTCTGGAAAGGGGCAAAGAGCATAAGAGCTGCCTTGAGGGAGTGGGGTGCCACTCTCCCCGGGTGGTTTTGGAGGGGCCACATAGTAGGGCACCAGACAATGAATAGGCATGGTAGGCAAACCCAAAAGACCCATGGCATGGGAAAAAAAGTGAAATGGCACGTCGGTTTCGATGAGTTGGCCCTTGGTGTGTGCTGAGGCCTGCCACTACGTGCGACTGGATGCTCATGGCTGCCTGCCTTGTGCTACCATGACCCACAACTGTTGTCAGGTGTGCCAGCCGCGGCACAGCATGCCCAACAAAGGTGCATGTCCTTGCAAATGGTTAGCCCTTCTGTCACACAACGCCACCCCCTTCTGCCTCACAGCGTTGCCTGCCACCGTGGGCTGCTGGGCGCACATGGTTGCCTACCATGGGCTGCCATGCCCCCACTTCTGCTGCCACATGTGCCCGTCGACGTATAGCATGCCTAACGAAGGCATGGCATGTGAAAACTTATACATGGTGTGTCCGTCTCGACGGTCAGTCCCTCTGTCGCACACAGTTGCAGCCATTGTGTGCTGCTAGGCATATGTGCTACCTACGTTGTGCTACTGTGCTTCCACATCTACTGCCACATGAGTCTGTCATGCACAGCATGCCCAAGACTGGTATGGCATGTGCAAAACACCTGCATGATACGTAGGTTTCAAAGATTTGGCCCTTGGTGTGCATTATGGCCTGCCACGGCATGCTACTTAGCCCTCATGGTTACCTATTATATACCGCTATGCCTCGACAGCTGGTGCCACCTGGCTCATTGCTGCATAGAAAGCCCAACAAAGGTTTAGTATGTATGTGGAAACAAGTACATGGCTCGTCTCTCTAGATGGTCAGCCCATCTACCGCACACCACTGCCCGCAACCGTGTGCTATTGGGCACGTATGGCTCCCTACCTTTTGCTGCCATGCCCTCATAGTTATTGCCACATGTGTCCGTAGCTGCACAGCACTTTCAAAAGAGGCATGGCATTTGAAAACAAGTAAATGGCCAATGCATCCCGATGTTCGGTCCCTCTATCACACACCGTTGCCTGCCACCCTGGGCTGTTGGGTGCACAAGGGTTCCTGCCTGGTGCTGCTGTGCCCCCACAGCTGCTGCCAGAAGTGCCCATAGCCGTATGGCATGCCCAAGATAGACCTGGCATGTGAAATTCACCATCAAGGCACATTGTTTCTGATGACTGCCTTTGATGTGCACTATGGCTTGCCATGGAGTGCTGTTGGGCGTGCATGGCTGCCTGCATAGCTGTTGTCACATATGCTGGTAGCCACACAGCATGCCTAAGAGATGTATGGCATGTGAAGGACAGCAACATGGCATGATGGTCTGGATGATTAGCATCTTGTTTTGCACCATGGCCAGCTAATGCATGCTGGTGGGTTTGCATGGATACCTACACACTGCACCTACACCCTCACCATAGCCTATTGCCACTTTTGCTAGTTTCTGTACAGCCTGCCCAAGAGAGTCATGGCATGTGAAAAATGTGGAAATGATGTGTTGGCCCCATTGATTAATCCCATCTAGGCACCGTGGCAGTTTGACGTGCTTTGCTTCCTACCATATGCAGTTGTGCTAGTGCCACTTTTTATGAGCGTGGCCGTAGTTATGCATTTCCACCCCTCAGTGCTCTTTGGCTTGTCATCATATGTAGATCATGGTGCAAGGGATGGGCTGATGTCTACATTTACATGCCCAATGAATGGGTTTCACGGAATCATTGGTCAAGTCAATGTGCACAACAAATATTTAGTTGGTCCCTCCCCCCCATCCCATTGTTTTTTTTTAAATTGCATTATGATGGGTTTGTTTCTTGCAAGTGTTTTTTCATGCTTGTTTTGGTGGCCTATACTATTTGAAGAAGTGCGTTTCTAAGTCGCGCCTAGGTGTGGAGGTATTTGCATGCCTTTTCCTACCAATGTTATAATACGACATTAACGCGGGTCTCTGGAGAACATAGGTTGCAAGCTTGCAGGTGGAGATAGATCATGAGTCCCTCCCTGCTCCTTGCTTTGTAAAAAAATTTCCATTCTCATGGGTATGTTGCTTGCAGGAGTTCTGTCGTGCTCGGTTTTGTGGCCTTTGCTATTTGGAGGAATGCGTTTCTAAGTTGCACCTAGGTGTAGAGGTTTGCATGCCCCTGCCACAAGTGTTATAAGGCGACATTAACGTGGGTCTCTGGAGAACATAGGTTTACAAGCTTGCAGGTGGAGACAGATCATGAGTCCCTCCCCCCCCCCCCCTTTTGCTTTTAAAAAGAAAATTACATTCTCGTGGGTTTGTTGCTTGTAAGAGTTTTCTCATGCTCGGTTTTGTGGCCTTATGGTATTTGGAGAAATGCATTTCTAAGTTGTGCCTAGGTGCGGAGGAGTTTGCATGCCTCCTACCGCAAGTGTTATAATACAACATTAACGTGGGTCTCTGGAGAACGTAGGTTGCAAGCTTGTAGGTGGAGATAGATCTCGAGTCCCTCAACCCTTGTTGATTGTTGAGATTTTTGTGCTTAGCGGGGCTTTTGATTTTTCTTCTACTAAATCCTTATTATGTTGTAGTAGGTTTGGTGGTGGATTGTGTCAGTAGTGGACATAATGCACATGAGTGGCTATTATTTTTCTTGGGGTTGTGGGCTCTTTGCTTGTGTATTGAACCACTATACACAGATACCTCTATGGGTTGTGATGGGCCAAAAGTGTCTTTGTCAAGAGCATAAAAATGGTTCCTGTGTTGCTTACCTAGTTGGATGGAAAGATGCTACCCCTTGACTCTCATTTCATCCCTCTTGCCTGCCCTTGTGGTTGGTGTGAGGTGGCTTGGCATACGATGCATATGTCCACTTTCCTTGTGTCAGTGGTGCATGTGCACTGTTTGTGCTCTAGGATGCAGGACATTTTGTGGGGCAAGTTGGATGTGTGTGTCCTCTTGAATCCTTTGGTTGCAACTCGTTGCACAAGAACGATAGATCGCCATTAATGTATGTAGCAGCATCACCCAATGCACAATTGGGAATGTGGTTAATGCAGTGCTTTGACGTCAAGAAGGAAAGTTTCCTGGTCGATCCTGCCAGTAGTCATATGCTTGTCTCAAAGATTAAGCCATGCATGTGTAAGTATGAACTAATTCAGACTGTGAAACTGTGAATGGCTCATTAAATCAGTTATAGTTTGTTTGATGGTATCTGCTACTCGGATAACTGTAGTAATTCTGGAGCGAACCTCGACTTTTGGAAGGGATGCATTTATTAGATAAATGGTCGATGCGGGCTCTGCCCGTTGCTCTGATGATTCATGATAACTTGACGGATCGCATGGACTTTGTGCCGAGGATGCATATTCAAATTTCTGCCCTATCAACTTTCGATGGTAGGATAGTGGCCTACTATGGTGGTGATGGGTGATAGAGAATTAGGGTTCAATTCTGGAGAGGGAGCCTGAGAAACGGATACCACATCCAAGGAAGGCAGTAGGCACTCAAATTACCCAATACTGACATGAGGAGGTAGTGACAATAAATAACAATACCGGGCCCTTCGAGTCTGGTAATTGGAATGAGTACAATCTAAATCCCTTAACGAGGATCCTTTGGAGGGCAAGTCTATTGCCAACAGCCACGGTAATTCCACCTCCAATACTGAATATTTAAGTTGTTGCAGTTAAAAAGCTCATAGTTGGACTTTGGGATGGGTCGATCAGTCCGCCTTCTGAGTGTAAATCAAAAGCAGTCTCGGTTGTAAGCTTACCCACCTCTGAAGGGCACCAAAACCAGAATCTCCTTCTCCACTCTAGTTGAACTGAGCCAAATTAACCTCTGAAGGGTACCAAAATCATCTCGTCCCTTCTGTCGGTGATGCGATCCTAACCTTAATTGGCTGGGTCGTGCCTCCGGCGCTGTTTCTTTGAAGAAATTAGAGTGCTCAAAGCAAGCCTACACTCTGGATGCATTAGCATGGGATAACATCATAGGATTTTGTTCCTATTACGTTGGCCTTTGGGATCGGAGTAATGATTAACAGGGACAGCCAGGGGCATTCTTATTTCATAGTCAGAGGTGAAATTCTTAGATTTATGAAAGATGAACCACTACGAAAACATTTGCCAAGGATGTTTTCATTAATCAAGAATGAAAGTTGGGGGCTCAAAAATGATCAGATACCATCCTAGTCTCAACCATAAACGATGCCGACTAAGGATCGGTGGATGTTGCTTTTAGAACTCCACCGGCACCTTATGAGAAATCAAAGTTTTTAGGTTCTGGGGGGAGTATGGTTGCAAGGCTGAAACTAAAAGGAATTGACGGAAGGGCACCACCAGGAGTGAAGCCTGCGGCTTAATTTGACTCAACACAGGGAAACTTACCAAGTCCAGACATAGTAAGGATTGACAGACTAAGAGCTCTTTCTTGATTCTATGGGTGGTGGTGCATGGCTATTCTTAGTTGGTGGAGTGATTTGTCTGGTTAATTCAGTTAACGAACAAGACCTCAGTCTACTAACTAGCTATGTGGAGGTGACCCTCCACAGCCAGCTTCTTAGAGGGACTACAGATGTTTAGGCCATGGAAGTTTGAGGCAATAATAGGTCTGTGATGCCATTAGATGTTCTGGGCCACACGTGCCCCACACTGATGTATTCAACGAGTCTATAGCCTGGGTTGACGGGCTCGGGTAATATTTGAAAATTTCATCGTGATGGGGATAGATCATTGCAATTGTTGGTCTTTAATGAGGAATTCCTTGTAAGCGCGAGTTTTCAGCTCGTGTTGACTACTTCCCTGCCCTTTGTACACACCGCCCGTCACTCCTACTGATTGAATGGTCCAGTGAAGTATTCGGATCGTGGGGACGTGGGTGGTTTACCACCGTCGACATCACGAGAAGTCCACTGAACCTTATCATTTAGAGGAAGGAGAAGTCATAACAAGGTTTTCGTAGGTGAACCTACGGAATGATCATTGTCGATACCTGCCCAGTAAGACCCGTGAACATGTTACGTTACGTGATCAAGGTGGGTCATGGGAGCATGAGCTCCTTCCTTCCCGACCCTTGTAAAAGGTCAGCCTATGATCCTTCGTAGCATTCGACCCAAACACAACCACCGGCACAGTCGGTGCCAAGGAACTCACAATGGAAAGGACATGACATCATTGCGCCTTTGGTGTGGTGTGGTCATCCTAGATCCAAATCTTATCTTAACGACTCTAGGCAACATATATCTCAGCTTTTGCATCAAAGAAAAATGTACTGAAATGTGATACTAAGTGTGAATTGTTGAATCCCGTGAACCATCGCGTCTTTGAACACAAGTTGTGCCCTAGGCCATTGGGCTGAGGGCACGCCTGCATAGGCATCACGAGTCATGTTTCCCCATCTCCTTTGCCCCTTGTGGTGGTGGTGTGGAGCAAAGATTGGCCCCCCGTGTCTCTGTTCGAGGTGCGGTCAGCCCAAAGTCAAGGGCCCCTTGTGTGGCAAGCATCACGATGAGTGGTGGTTTGAGCCACTTTGCCATTGTTCGGACATCGTGTGCGTGTTCTGCTCCCATTGGGCACTGGTGACCTTGATTGCCATTCGATGGCATTGCAACTATGACCCCAGGTCAGGCGGGGCTACCCACTTAGTTTAAGCATATCAATAAGCGGAGGACAAGAAACTTACGAGGATTCCCTTAGTAATGCCGAGCAAATCGGGAAGAGCCCAGCTGGAGAATCGGGTGGCTTTGTCATTTGAATTGTAGTCTATAGATGTGTCCTCAATGGTGGACCGGGCCCAAGTCCCCTGGAAGGTGGCATCGGAGAGGGTGAGATCCCCATCGTGTATGGACCCTATCGCACTATGAGGCTCTGTCGGTGAGTTGGTTTGTTTGGGAATGTAGCCCCAATTGGGTGGTAAATTCCGTCCAAGGCTAAATATGGGTGAGAGACAGATAGTGAACACGTACCGCAAGTGAAAGATGAAAAGAACTTTGAAAAGAGAGTCAAAGAGTGCTTGAAATTGTTGGGAGGGAAGCGGATGTGGCCGACGATGCCTCTCGATCAGATGCGGACGGTTAAAAACTGGTCCGTCGCTCGACTTGAGGTATGGACCGATGTGGATTACGATGGTGTCCCAAGCCTGGGTTGTCATGTTATGCCTGAGAAGATGTTGTCGCCACGATCATGGTAGGCAGCGTGTGCCTCGATGGTATGCCTATTGGCAATTGCATGCTCTGGGCATCGGCCTGTCGGGCTCCCCATTCGACCTGTCTTGAAGGCACGCCTGCCTAGGCATCACGAGTCATGTTGCCCCATCTCCTTTGCCCCTTGTGGTGGTGGTGTGGAGCAAAGATTAGCCCCCCGTGTCTCTATTTGAGGTGCGGTCGGCCCAAAGTCAGGGGCCCCTTGTGTGGCAAGCATCACAATGAGTGGTGGTTTGAGCCACTTTGCCATTGTTCGGACATCGTGTGCGTGTTCTGCTCCCATTGGGCACTGGTGACCTTGATTGCCATTCGATGGCATTTCAACTATGACCCCAGGTCAGGCGGGGCTACCCACTTAGTTTAAGCATATCAATAAGCGGAGGACAAGAAACTTATGAGGATTCCCTTAGTAATGCTGTATGATACTTGATAGGGGCAACTCCTTTCTCTTTGTTATACAGGGATGAGGCAGTTCTACCCGTGGAAATCCTAGTACCATCCTTAAGAGTACTCTTAGATAGTCAGCTACTTGAAGGAGAATGGGTGAAGGCCAGGCACGATGAGCTCAACTTTCTTGATGAAAGGTGTATGAAGGCCATGGATAACCTAAAGAAAAACCAAGAATGGCAAGGACCTTCAACAAGAATGTGAAACCAAGTCACATAGAGAAAGGTGAACTTGTTCTTCGAGAACAAAAAGCCCCAATCCATGACCCAAGAGGGAAATTCAGGCCCAACTGGAGTGGCCCATTCACTGTCAAAGAGATTCTACCAGGCAAGGCTGTGAAACTCATGGAACTCAGGGGTGAAGAATACCCGGACTGGTCAACATGGATCAGCTTAAGAAATATTATGTCTGAAAGGGTGAATAGCCCAAACTTTGTCAGACCTGATTCCTTTCAAGGGATATGTAAGCAACTTGACATGTGCAAGTGCGGTCTTAACCATCTCAAGGCAATAATTTGGTTCTTGAATTAATAATTAAGGTATCTTAAAAGATCATCATAGTTTATGTCCCCCAATAATCACCATTTGGCATGCAAGGACATTAGGTATCTGTCATTCACCAATGGTCCTTCAAATTCTTATCCAGGATTCTATCCTCCAAAAGTTGCCACCTGGCACCAGATTATCAAGGCCAGTTTATTCCCCATCCTTGATCAGTAAAAAAAAAATGGAGCTTGATGCAACAGTGGTAAACGTTTGGTTGTGTCAGTAGCTAATGAGTAATGCTTTGATAAATCATCACATCTTTTCTTTGCTTGTGTAATGGCAGGATAATTCATGGGTTCCTTGGATGAGACATTAAGAAAATGGACCGTGGACATAAGCATAGTGGCACCAAGATTGCTAGAATCCATGAATATGTCAATGCTCAGTCGGATTGGGTGCATCAAGCTACATCACAATCTACTCTGATAGATGCATTAGCATTGGGATGCTAATCTTCATGTATTTCAGTTTGGGTTGGTTGAAATCTATCCAACACTCAAGGAATTCTGAGTTTTTATGTTATCTCCACCTAAGAGCAAGTTGATTCAACCATCTTTAAAGAAAGATCACTCAAAAGAGATTCAAGACTTTCTCAGATGGGAAAAGGAGGAAATGAAGCAATTCATCAGATATAAAAAGATTGATATTCTGAAGGTGGCCAGGATCTTCATTCAATACCTACCACTGGGGGGAATCCATCAGCAAAGGTCACAGGATGTTTATCTACTATGCATGATAGTTTGCTATGTTCTCTGAACTCTGGGATATGGTGCACCAACTTTCCTAATAGAAGTGATAAAGCAATTGAAGAAAGGAAGAGATATCATTCCCACAACCTTTGCAAAGACATTCAAAGGACTTGATGACATGAGTCATAGCCATAGGTTTGGACTTGGTCATTACCATGGAAGTCCTACCATTTTCCAATTATGGCTACTTGATAAGTTGAAGCTAAACAGGCCATTAAATGGAGGTCAACTCGGGGCTCTTGGTTACCAAGAAAGTAGGGAAGCCCTGGAATTCAAATTCATTGATGATTGGAAAGAATACCTACAAGGAAGAACTACAAAGGACATTGCATGGAAGTGCCCAGAGAAGCCACAAAAAGATTTTCTGATGAAGATCCCCAGCTACAGCTACGTCAGGTTGATGGGATTAACTCACAAGTCCTTTTATTTGCCTATGTACATCAGCCGACAATATGGGCTCGAGGCAATGGACCCAGAGGAGTTAGTGAACTTTCACCCACCCCAAGAGTTGTCTCCCCACCTTTTTACTTACCTATCTTGTCTAGGGTAGGAAAGTTGTTACCCTTTCCATGTAATTCACTTGGTACTAGAATGAGGAAATATTTGGATTTTCTTGTTATCCCGATTATTTTAATTATGACTTGAGTTATGGAATTGATTATGCCTATACATTTCAAACTAAAAAAAAAAAAAGAGATTTTCTTTGTGACAAAGATAGGTTTCCATTCATAAGATGCCAAAATAAAATGATGAAAAAACAAAGGGAGGGAAAAAGAAAAAGAAAATATACATATGTTTGTGTTTACAGGAAATACAGGAACAAATCCCTATGGGTAAAAAGTCGTCATCCAAATCATGCTTAGCATCATCCTCATGGAAGGCCATAAAGCTGGAGGGTCCCAATCCTGAACTTGTCAGTCTCTGTGCAAGGTCCTTAACCTACCTCTGCAAACGGGCATTCTCCCATTGGTAGGATCTAACCTGTCTCCTCAAGGCATCATTCTCCCTCTCCTGGTGAAACACATGGAATGATCAAAAAAAGAAGCAATAAAAGACAAAAGAGATTAAGAATAGGAGAGTACCCTCTCAACCACGACCTTGGACAAACCCTGATGCATCCTCCAGAGTTAGGCATAGAGCCTGGAGACACCTGAAAACAAGCATGTCAGTCAAAAAAACAATCAAGAATCAATCAAACAAGAAGTGTTTTGATACTCACACAGTCATATGGGATACGAAGTCCAAGAGAGGCATCGCTATCCACTCTACGCTCCAAGAGCTGAGGAATGCTCGGACGGGTCACATTGGGATAAGGCCAGCCCAGGAAACCACTGAAGGGACTAACCGCCATCCAGAGAGTTCCCCTCACAACAATAGAAGACTTAATCTAAGATGAGGAGGTAGCACTTGCTCGTGACCTAGTAGGAGGGGGAGCCACATGTCGTGCCTTCCAATGAAAGAACATCAATCAAAAAAGAAAAGAATTTGAAATATGAAAACAATGTTCAAGGGAAGAAACATACCAATGGTCCCCTGGGACCAAAGGGAGCGCAGACCGTCTCCTCCTCGAGAAAGGCCTCGTGATCCCTGCTTTGATCTAGGAGAGAGTCATCCCACACCCCTTCAACCCATATCTCTATCTCACTCTCGGGGAGACGATCTGGGTTAAGCATAGTCAATGGAGGATAATAGGGAGGAGAACACACAGTAGGATTGGACCACTGAGGAGTGACACGCTCCCCCAGATACCAAGCAGTGTTGGATTTATGGGCTAAATTAATTATTTGGATTGACTAAATGGGTGAGAATCGAGTTGCGTGAACCAGTTTGGTCCACTCTCAAGTTTAGGGATATGCTGGACTAACCCATTGTGGATTAGGGTTTTGGGTGCAGGATAGTATTATAAATACTAGGTTTTGGATCCCTACAGTCATTATTCACTCCTCCCCACTTTACCACTAAAGTGAGAGAACCAAGGAGGTTTAAGGGGCTGTAGAAGATCCATAGCCAAGCCAAGAGAGCGAAAGTGGAAGTGACCAACATCAATCATCTTCAGCATACTAGGTGAAAGGTACAAATCGATCCTCCATAACTTTATTAGATTTGTGTTCTTGTTTTTCTTGTGTGGTTTCCTTAATAGGGTTTCAGACTCGAACCCCTAGGGAGATCTAACAAGTGGTATCAGAGCTGATCACATGGGACAAGAATCGATACGTATTTTCTATTTGAATCATATTTGTGAATGTTTATGATGATATGTGTTGTTGTATACCTGAATTAATTTGGAGACGAATTCGATTTATTGCTTGATTGGATTTACCCTTTCTGTTTCTTTATTGATCTCACATTATTGGATTTTGAATCATTTAATCGGTGTTTGAGACCCAACTCATGCGGTTTCTTTTATGGGAATGTTTGGGGTTTTGATCACCTGTGTATGATCTTCTTTGCCGAGAGTTTTGAGACTATTTTCCACTCTGATTAGTCGCAGTGAACAATGATAAAACCATCTAATTTACCCCTTGAACCCGAAAACCTTTTGTCCCTAGTTGTCTTTCATTGGAGTTTTAATCATCTGACTTTTATTGCCATTCGGTGATGGTTTTAATTGGTATCGGTCAGTATAGATTGAACGTTATCAGTGCCTGTTTCAAGTTGAAAGAAGACAAAACTTCCTCTCTATTTTTTTTTTTTTTTTTTTTTTTTTTTTGGGAAAAGAGGAGGGAATATTTCCTCATGATTTCTTTACAAAAAAAATAAATAAATAATCTGCAAAGCTGTTGTAGGTGGGCAGCTGTGTTGTTTTTTTAAAGTAAACCAAAGAAAAGGTAAGGCTGAATATGTTTATCCTTTGTTTTTACTTTTATTAAGGGTTTTGATATTGTTAATCAGGCTAAGGTGGGCGTTCACCTAACTTTTGGTGGCTGGCCATCGTCCACTGTAGTCGCCTCAAAGAATCGAACCCTAAAAAAACCTTACAGTTCTATTTTTGTTCAAATTTGCCCCAAGGTTGAAGATGGACAGATTTGATATTAATAATTTTGTTATGGACCGAAAGGTCCTTTAAGGTTTTAAAACAAATTGTTATGGGCTCGTTCCATGAGTCTATGTTAAATTCAAACCGGCCTAATGGGCTAAAGCCCACTGACTTGTTCTTACAAAAAAAAAAAAAAAGGCAATTGTTTTTATGGTTCAAAGAACCAAATCAAGATTAGTCAAACTAGATTGGGTTCGCACATGATTGAACTGGTTTAGGGCTGAACTGAACCACTCAAGTCAGGTAGACCCTAAAACCCGACCTAGTGACCCATATTTTGACCCATTTGGGTTTTTCCAGTGGGTCGTTAGAAACCCATTGGAAAACCCACCGGCTCTTAGTTTTCTGGCATTGACTGGTGTTGACCGAGAAAGTACTTTAAAAAAAAAAAAGAAAAGAAAAATCCTTAAAGGCTTGTTTGGTTTTTTGTTCCTTTTGAGTTTTTATTTAAACTACTTTAAATGTCATTTTAAGGTTCATTTTAAGGCCAAATTGAAATCCATTTTTTGCTTTGGATTCCTTGTTTTGGGCCACATTTAATGATCTAATTTTTTAATATGACATGTTTATTTAAAATTTTATGTTGTATTTATTTTTAATCATTGAAACAAGAGGGTATAAATCAATGCTTTAAAAATTGTATATGTTATTGGTTACCATGAAATTGAGAAAAGTTTCTAAATTGAGATATGTTAATATGAAAAAGGGTGTAAGCTTCCGCTCATTCTTAGCTGCAAAGTAATTTTTTAGGAAATCATGAAAGGATGAGGTGGAATCCACCAAAGTGGTACATCTTATTATTCTATGGTTTTCTATATGGTAGCAATGTAGGTGACATTTGCCCAAAGGTGATGTCACCAAAGTTAAGAAAATGACAGTAACCTAGAGGTTCCTAAGCCCAAAGGTGAGGAGATTTCAAAAGTTATTGTTCTTTTCACAGTAAATATGGATTTGCAAGAGGACTAGTGCATTCTTAGCCCAAAGGATAGGAATGTAGTTGCTGTTGTGACTCTTGTATGGTTATTGTTGTCCTAGTAACATATTTGTATCTATGTTTTAAACATAAAAATATACATCTCCAATGCGAAAGATATGATAGAACTGAGTGAAACCCACCAAAGTGGTACATTCAGTTTGATTGTATCTTCCCCAACAGCAAAGGTGATACTTTCCCAAAGGTTATATCATCAAGGTTTGAGGATAATTAACAATATTTTAGAAAGGGACATTGAATTAGGAGTTCTTTTTTCCAAAGGTGATTGAATTCTGAAATTAGTGTTGTTTTCACAGTTAAAAGAAGAATATAAGAGCAGTTAATTCCTGTCTCAAAGGATAGGGATACAGTTTTAGTTGTAACTCTTATTTAAAATATATTGATGGTATTACATGCTTTTATATTATGATTTATATTTTGAAATTTGTCATGTATTGTGTTGTTGTTACTGCTATAGTAGGATGGCCATTCCCTTAAGTTATGTATCTTCCATCCCAATGCTCACTGGTAACAACTGTCAAAAGTGGGTGGAGGAATTAGAATTGCATTTAGGTCTTCCTTACTTAGACTTGGCACTTAGGGAGCCTAAACCTGAGCCTCTCACAGAATTGAGCAGAAGTGCTGAAAGGACCAAGTTTAAGAAATGGACTAAAGCAAATAGAAAGTGCATACTGGTTTTGAAAAAGGCAGTTCCTGAAATTATACGTGGAACATAGAGATCAAAGACACTACAAAAGAATTCCTGGATGCTATTAAAGTTAGGTTTCAACACAACAAGAAGGCTGAGAAAACCACATTGATGACCAAGCTAATGAATACAAGGTATAATGGATATGGGAGTGTTAGAGAATACATTTTGGGTGTAGCTACTAATGCTAGTAAACTTAAGGATCTTGGAATACAGATCGATGAAGAATATATTGTACACATTGCACTGAATACCCTCCCTAGTCAATATAAGGTTATCCAGTCTACCTACATTGCACTGAAGGATGATTGGAGCCTAAATGAGCTTATTTTCATTTGCACTCAAGAGGAAGAAAAATTGAAACAAACCAAGTTTGAGAGTGCACATGCAACTTTCCACAAGGGATCTTCTGGTGGACCAAGCAAAAGGAACAAGAATTTTTCCAACAAAGGAAGCTTAAAGCCATATGACAGGACTAATAGCTCTCAAGCACTTGACACATCTCAAAAGGCTCAGGATGAAGAGAATACTGACAACGTAGAGTGTTTCTGGTGCCATAAGAAAGGACATGTGAAGAATGACTGTTTTATTTTCAAGAAATGGTTAGAGAAGAGGAAGAATTCTGGGGTTGATAAACAGGATGATACTAAGAAAGGGTGAGGTAGACTGATCATCAGCAATTGAGAGCAAGTAAAATTTGTTCCCATCAAGTAGTTAGGATTTCTTTACATACAGTTATTTGAAATGCTTGATTAGTGGGAGCTCTGGTTTTGTTTAGTATTTGTTTATGTTTTGAACCTTAGCCCGTATGTTTTGGGGCACAGTTTGATGAATTATGGTTAAGTTTTAGCATTTACATTATGCACATTTATTTCTTGAAATATTTGGTTTATGATTTCATTTGAAAATGTTTTTATAGGCAGTAATTGTCTTAGTTATAGGCAATATTTTGCTACAGTTCAAAAGGTAATGTTTGCCACATTTTAAGATAGTATTTGTCAAAGTTCAAAGGCAATATTTGCCACAGTTTATAGGCAAAAAACCACAGTTTGATATTAACCACAGATCAAAGGCGATTTGTCACAGTGAAGGTTAATATCACAGTTAAGGGCCTACATGGAATGACAATAGTGTAATTTGAGGATATGTCAATGTTTTCATGATAGTATCCCATATAGATTCGTGTTGAGAAACTTACTTATGTTTGTAAAGACAGAAAGTTGTATGTCGTATATTGAGGTGTATCTTCTGTTGTTGTTCGATGTGAGTGATTTTTCAACTGAATCACAATAAGAGTGGTTAATGTAATGAGATTCTATGGCCACACTAATTTAAAGACATCCTTATAATTAATGTAGCCCAAGTAGGAGATTTTTGGATTTATGGGCTAAATTAATTATTCGGGTTGAATTAATGGATGAGAATCGAGTTGCATGAACCGATTTGGTCCACTCTCAAGTTTAGGGATATGCTGGCCCAACCCATTGTAGATTAAGGTTTTGGGTGCAAGACAGTAGTATAAATACTAATTTTTGGGTCCCTACAACCATTATTCACTCCTTCTCACTTTACCACTAAAGTGAGAGAACCAAGGAGGCTTAAGGGGCTGTAGAAGATCCATAGCCAAGCCAAGAGAGCGAAAGTGAAAGTGACCAACATCAATCATCTTTAGCATACTAGGTGAAAGGTACAAATCGATCCTCCATAACTTAATTAGATTTGTGTTCTTGTTTTTCCTATGTGGTTTCCTCAATAGGGTTTCAGACTCGAACCCATAGGGAGATCTAATAGGCATGGCCCCAAATACCCTTGAATAATGCTCAGCTCTCTATCAAACTTTTGGCTCAAGCAAACTCATTTGGGTTGAAGAATTGGAGATCCCAGAATGGCCTCCAGTTGACCTTCAAAGTTAAGAAGAAGTGAGTATAGCAAAAGGCAAAGGAAAAACTTGACACCAAACAAGGCTTACCTCTGTAAGATTGTCCAGAAGAGAGCGGGGAGTGGTCTCAATTGGATAGTGTCGTTTCCTTAATACCTGACTATCTCCCCATCTGTTAGCCATGGGGAAGGGAAAACTCAGAGAATCCTTTAGGATAGGGGCTAAGATCTCTAGGTGTTCATAACACCAAGGCTGAATTGAAATATCAAGATAAGGGTGTGCAGTCAATAAAATAAAAGAAGAGAGAAAAGAAAAGAACAAAAAGAAATGCAAAGTCACTTGGAGAATATAGCCTGCCTTTTGAGACCCCGATCCCCGTATGCTAGCAAGTCCAAGGTCCACAAAAGGTATTCGTAGGTGGCCCCACCCCAATCCCATTGATCGATCTCCTAAATATTCCAAAAGAGGGCCACCATATGGATGTCCACTCCACCCCAGAGGTCACTAAAAAGACATTGTGCCGCAGCAAACAAAAGAAAGGAGCGAGTTACCTATGCCAGGTTACCCGAGTTCACCCTCAGATCTTTCCTCAACCAACAGGCAATGATCAGACCCAAGCGGATATGTGTTTGATCATCCGAAATCTCAATACCTGTCAACTCTGTGAACTCCCGCATTGACAAAGTCTCGAGAATAGATAGAGGCCTCCCCCCGAAGGGTATGTTGGTCATGGTATAGAAACACAAAGGTATGATGGTGATCTCACCATTAGGAAGATGAAAAGAATGGGTGCTCAGCCACCACTGCTCCACCAAAGCTCCCGCCACTGCAGAGCTGAATTTCCTGGTCTCTAGTGAGGCCAAGAGGCACAGGTAAGTAGAATCTACTAGCCCCTTTGCCCTATGGGGAAGCATCTCACACCATTCCCGAACTGCATTAGGATGGCCATACTTGGCCAATGTAGGGGGCGTTCCATCATCGTGTTCCTAAAATAAATGCAAAAAATATAAATGAATAAAAAAATAATAAATACAAAAATGAACAAAAAATAAATAAATGCAAAAAATGAACAAAAAAATAATAAATAAATACAAAATGAATAAAAAATAAGTAAATGCAAAAAATGAAAAAAAAATAAAATAAATGCAAAAATGAACAAAATAAGCAAAAATGAATAATAATGAAAGGAAAAGGAAAAGACTTACCCATTTGCCCCACGCCGCATTACAGATGTGGTTTCGAGGCCTGGAAAGTGTCCGCCCAATATACCAATCTGTAGGACTGTCATTCCCCTAGGAGGATGTGCTACATCTCTCTCCACTAGCCAGCCGGATCTCTTTTGGAGTCCTTCTCCTTCTCCTTTTGGACAAATTTATCTAAAATTACAAAGAACCCCAAGAAGTTTCACAATTTACAAAAACCCCCAAAAAGTTTCATAATTTGTAAAAAGGCCTAGAAAGACTTCAAACTCTCCAAATGGCCCTCTCCCCAAGAACTATGAAGGTCTTCAAGGAGAATATGAAGAAATTCAAGAAAAACTGGAAGATCTTCGAAGAAATTTGAAAAAACCCGAAGAAATGCAAAAAACTTTGAATCTTCGAAGAAACACAAAAACCCGAGCTCACTCACTCATAAATCCTTCCAAACTCAAGAAACTCAGAATAGTGAGTGAACATGAGGAGGGGACAATTTTATGGTTAAAAAATTCATCCTCCAAAAAAAAAAATTTTGAGATTCTAATTCCAAGGTGCAAAGAGTTTTTACCACAAAAACAAAATTCAAAGTAATTTCTTGTGGTAGGTAAAAAAAATTAAAATCATATGGAAGTGAAATCTACTTGGTAGATAAAATCACATGCAAATGGAAAAGTGAAATCTACTTGGTAGATAAAAACACATGAAAGTGGAAGGTAAAATTGGTAGAAGGTGAAATTTAAGTCAAAATTTGTGAGATAGATGGAAATTATCAGACAAAGTTCAAAGATTCCAAAATAAAAGCCAAAATTCAAAGTTCAAAGATTCCAAATCAAAAGTCAAAATTCAAAAATTTCAAATCAAAGACCAAAATTCAAAGTTCAAAATCCCAAATCAAGAATCAGAAGTTCAAGAGCTAAAATGCAAAGAATCAAGATTCCAAATCAAAAGTCAAAATTCAAAGTTCAAATCAAGAATCAAAGTTCAAGATCAAGAGCTAAATTTTTAAGACTCATGGGCTTAAATCCAAGGGCCCAATCTCATTAACCCTACCCCAGGTTGCCCAATCCCATTGAATCAGCCCTAGGAGGCCCAATCTCTTTGAATTGGCTCCGAGTGACCCAATCTCATAGACCCAGCTCCCTAAACTGGCACATGGAAAGCCCAGCTAAGGAAAATACAAGAATTGAATGTTTTTACCTGTTGCAAGATTGGGAGAGCAGTGAATTTCTCTTTTATAATCAATGGTCCCAGATAGTCTAGATTGGTTTGAAAGACCCCCAGCCTAGAGACCAAATTCCCTAAACTGGCACATGGAAAGCCCAGCTAAGGAAAATCCAAGAATCAAATATTTTTGTCTGTTGCAAGATTGGAAGAGCAGCAAATTTCTCTCTTGTAACCAATAGTCCCAGATAGTCCGGATTGGTTGGAAAGACCCAGCCTGGAGAGCAAATTCCCTAAATTGGTACATGTAAAGCCCAGCTAAGGAAAATTCAAGAATCCAATATTTTTGTTTGTTGTAAGATTGGAAGAGCAGCAAATTTCTCTCTTGTAACCTATGGTCCCAGATAGTCCAGATTGGTTCGAAAGACCCAGCCTGGAGACCAAATTCCCTAAGCTAGCACATGGAAAGCCCGACCTAGGAAAAGTCAAAGATAAAAGTACTAACATCTTTTTCAAGATTGGAAGACCAGTGAATTTCTTTCTACAATCGACAACCCAGGTAAGTCCCAAATTTCAAAATAGTTAAAAGATATTACCGTTGCATTTTCAACTCTGTCACTAATGAGTAAGATGACGGCAGTACATACTTCGGGTGACATAATGTGGTCATTCTTTTCCTTGCCCTTCGGCTGTTGGCACAGGCCTCGGCCAAAGAGGGGCATTCTGTAGACACCCAATTTTGTCACCCTCCCTTGGCTATGATGACATATGGATCTTGGACCCAACCTTTCACCTCCTATCAATAGAGATGACAACTTACTGAGATAACTATTCCCAGAAGCATTCCATGGTCACCCAAAATCCCCAGAAAAACCCATGTGCGAGAAAAGAGGGGTTAAATTATGACATTTCATATATGAAGGAATCCGGTCAAAGTGACTGCAAAAATGCATAGTACTTAAAATTATGATTCCAACGATATATGGTACATCAAAATCAGACCATCGGATCTTCCGCAATCACTCCTGAAAATTACACCTTGAGTGCCCAAACCCTGCCCATGCGAGCACCCATGCCTTGCCTTGAGTGTCTAAACCCTGTTGGATTTATGGGCTAAATTAATTATTCGGGTTGATTAAATGGGTAAGAGTCAAATTGTATGAACCGGTTCGGTCCACTCTCAAGCTTAGGGATATGCTGGCTCAACCCATTGTGGTTTAGGGTTTTGAGTGCAGGACAGTATTATAAATACTAGGTTTTGGGTCCCTACAGCCATTATTCACTCTTCCCCACTTTACCACTAAAGTGAGAGAACCAAGGAGGTTTAAGGGGCTGTAGAAGATCCATAGCCAAGCCAAGAGAGCGAAAGTGGGAGTGACCAACATCAATTATCTTCAGCATACTAGGTGAAAGGTACAAATCGATCCTCCATAATTTTATTAGATTCGTGTTCTTGTTTTTCCTGTGTGGTTTCCTCAATAGGGTTTCAAACTCAAACCCATAGGGAGTTCTAACAAGTGGTATCAAAGCAGACCATATGGGACAAGAATCGATTGAATTTTTCTTGTACATGAGGATTTTGATTATTACTTAAAACCTGATTTGATTAAAAATCATGAAAATCATAAAAATCGTAATTGTACCATCACTTAAAGATCCTGTATGGAAAAACTTTCTTCACGAAAGTTGTAGATCACGAGAAGACGGTTGCGGCGGTATGCCGCAAGTCACCGGAAACCTCCGGACGCGTCGGCACACGCCGCTGGAAACCGGCTACCGAAGGAGAGAGAAAAAAAAAACGGAGGCGAGTCATCGCCGGTTCAACTCGGAAACCCTACCGATTTGACTTGGGACACAGTGGGTCAACTCATGTGCACTATTTGACTCGGTCAAAGGTTGACCGGGTCGTTGACCAATTGACCCGAATTTGACCCGGAACTCATATGCCCGAACCGGTTGGTTTGGATTGATTAAAAAAAAAAAAAGACTTAAAGGCTTGTTTGGTTTTTGTTCATTTTGAGTTTTTATTTAAACTACTTTAAATTTCATTTAAAGGTTCGTTTTAAGGCCAAATTGAAATCTATTTTTTGCGTTGAATTCCTTGTTTCGGGCCACATTTAATGATCTAATTTTTAATATGACATATTTATTTGAAATTTTATGTTGTATTTGGTTTCAATTTGTTCCTTTTGGGTTTTTTATTTAAACTACTTTAAATTTCATTTAAAGGTTCGTTTTAAGGCCAAATTGAAATCTAATTTTTACGTTGGATTCCTTGTTTCGGGCCACATTTAATGATCTAATTTTTAATTTGAAATTTTATGTTGTATTTAGTTTCAATCATTGAAACAAAATGGCATAAATCAATGCTTTGAAAAATATATATGTTATTGGTTGCCATGAAATTGAGAATTTTTTTTTAAAATTGGGATATGTTAATATGGAAAAGGGTGTAAGCTTCCGCTCATTCTTAGTTGCAAAGTAATTTTGCTTTGGGAAACCATGAAATGATGAGGTAAAATCCACCAAAGTGGTACATCTTATTATTTCATGATTTTCCACAGGGTAGCGATGCAGCTGACATTTGCCCAAAGGTGATGTCACCAAAGTTAAGAAAATGATAGTAACCTAGAGGTTCCTAAACCCAAAGGTGAGGAGATTTCAAAAGTTATTGTTCTTTTCACAGTAAATATGAATTTACAAGAGGACCAGTGCATTCTTAGCCCAAAGGATAGGAATGTAGTTACGGTTGTGACTCTTGTATGGTTATTGTTGTCCTAGTGACATATTTATATGTATGTTTTGAACATAAAGATATACATCTCCAATGGGAAAGATATGATAGAACTGAGTGAAATCCACCAAAGTGGTACATTCAATTCGATTGTATCTTCCCCAACAGTAAAGGTGATACTTTCCCAAAGGTTATGTCATCAAGGTTTGAGGATAATCATCCACATTTCAGAAAGGGACATTGAATTTGGAGTTCTTTTGCCCAAAGGTGATTGAATTCCAAAGTTAGTGTTATTTTCACAGTTAAAAGAAGAATAGAAGAGCATCAGCTAATTCCTGCCCCAAAGGATAAGGATACATTTTTAGTTGTAACTCTTATTTAAAATATATTGATGGTATTACATGCTTTTATATTATGATTTATATTTTGATAATTGGCATGTATTGTATTGTTGTTACTGCTGTAGTAAGATGGCCATTCCCTCAAGTTATGTATCTTCCATCCCAATACTTACTGGTAACAACTATCAAAAGTGGGTGGAGGAATTAGAATTGCATTTAGGTCTTCCTTACTTAGACTTGGCACTTAGGGAGCCTAAACCTGAGCCTCTCACAGACTCGAGCAAAAGTGCTGAAAGGACCAAGTTTAAGAAATGGACTAAAGCAAACAGAAAGTGCATATTGGTTTTAGAAAAGACAGTTCCTAAAATTATACGTGGGAACATAGAGATCAAAGACACTGCAAAAGAATTCCTGGATGCTACTAAAGCTAGATTTCAACACAACAAGAAAGCTGAGAAAACCACATTGATGACCAGGCTAATGAATACAAGGTATGATGGATGTGGGAATGTTAGAGAATACATTTTGGGTGTAGCTACTGATGCTGGTAAACTTAAGGATCTTGGAATACAGATCGATGAAGAATATATTGTACACATTGCACTGAATACCCTCCCTAGTCAGTATAAGGTTATCCAATCTACCTACATTACACTAAAGGACGATTGGAGCCTAAATGAGCTCATTTCCATTTGCACTCAAGAGGAAGAAAAATTGAAACAAACTAGGTTTGAGAGTGCACATGCAACTTTCCACAAGGGATCTTCTGGTGGACCAAGCAGAAGGAACAAAAATTTTTCCAACAGAGGAAGCGTCAAGCCATATGACAGGACTAATAGCTCTCAAGAACTTTACACATCTCAAAAGGCTCAGGATGAAGAGAATACCAACAACGTAGAGTGTTTCTGGTGCCATAAGAAAGGACATGTGAAGAAGGACTGTTTTATTTCCAAGAAATGGTTAGAGAAGAGGAAGAATTCTGGGGTTGATAAGCAGGATGATACTAAGAAAGGGTGAGGTAGACTGATCATCAGCAATTGAGAGCAAGTAAAATTTGGTCCCATCAAGTAGTTAGGATTTCTTTACATACAGGTATTTGAAATGCTTGATTACTGGGAGCTCTGGTTTTGTTTAGTATTTGTTTATGTTTTGAACCTTAGCCCGTATGTTTCAGGGCACAATTTGATGAATTATGGTTAAGTTTTAGCATTTACATTATGCACAATTATTTCTTGAAATATTTGGTTTATGATTTCATTTGAAAATGTTTTTATAGGCAGTAATTGTCTTAGTTATAGGCAATATTTTGCCACAGTTCAAAAGGTAATGTTTGCCACATTTTAAGACAGTATTTGTCATAGTTCACAGGCAATATTTGCCACAGTTTATAGGCGGAAGGCCACAGTTAGATATTAACCACAGATCAAAGGCGATTTGCCACAGTGAAGGTTAATATCTCAGTTAAGGACCTACATAGAATGACAACAGTGTAATTTTGAGGATATGTCAATATTTCTATGATGGTATCCCACATAGATTCGTGTTAAGAAACTTACTTATGTTTGTAATAACAGAAAGTTGTATGCCGTATATTGAGGTGTATCTTCTGCTGTTATTCGATGTGAGTGATTTTTCAACTGAATCACAGTACGAGTGGTTAATGTAATAAGATTCTATGGCCACACCAATTTAAAAGACATCCTTATAATTAATGTAGCCCAAGTGGGAGATTGTTGGATTTATGGGCTAAATTAAATATTTGGGTTGATTAAATGGGTGAGAGTCAAATTGCATGAACAGGTTCGGTCCACTCTCAAGCTTAGGGATATGCAGGCTCAACCCATTGTGGTTTAGGGTTTTGAGTGCAGGACAGTATTATAAATACTAGGTTTTGGGTCCCTACAGCCATTATTTACTCTTCCCCACTTTACCACTAAAGTGAGAGAACCAAGGAGGTTTAAGGGACTGTAGAAGATCCATAGCCAAGCCAAGAGAGCGAAAGTGGGAGTGACCAACATCAATCATCTTTAGCATACTAGGTGAAAGGTACAAATCGATCCTCCATAATTTTATTAGATTCGTGTTCTTGTTTTTCCTGTGTGGTTTCCTCAATAGGGTTTCAAACTCAAACCCATAGGGAGTTCTAACAAACCCTACCCATGCGAGCACCCACGCCTTGCCTTGAGTGCCCAAACTCTGCCCATGCGAGCACCCACGCCTTTCCTTGAGTGCCCCAGCCCCACCCATGCGAGTACCCACGCCTTGCCTTGAGTGCCCAAACCAAACCCTAAACCAAACCGAACCCTAAACCAAACCAAACCCTAACCCAAACCAAACCAAACCCTAACCCAAACCAAACCAAACCCTAAACCAAACCAAACCCTAAATCAAAACAAACCCAAACCTTAAACCAAACCCTAAACCTAACCAATCCCTAATTCAAACCAAACCAAACCAAACCCTAAACCAAATCAAACCATAAACCCAAACCAATCCCTAAACCAAACAAAACCCTAAACCACACCATACGCTAAACCGAATCAAACCTTAAACCAAACCGAACCCTAAACCAAACCAAATCTTAAACTAAACCAAATCAAACCACCCTAAACCAAACCAAATCTTAAACCAAACCAAATTAGACCACCCTAAAATAAACCAAATCTTAAACCAAACCAAATCAGACCACCCTAAACTAGACCCCAACCAAAATTTGCCGCCTTTCTTTAGGTGATAAAATTTCCACCGCAAACCACATAGGGCTACTGCTACCCAGCCTGCGGGGTAGTTGCCCAGTCTACGGGCATACTTGAAAACATAACAAGGTGCCACGATAATTTTGAAGAAATCTCAAAGTGACACGGGTGGAGGGGGCCTTACACAGATGAGTGTAAGCCCTTACACAAATGTGTAAATGCCTTACACACCCTTACTGTTGGATTTATGGGTTAAATTAATTATTTGGGTTGATTAAATGGGTGAGAGTCAAATTGCATGAACCGGTTCGATCCACTCTCAAGTTTAGAGATATGCTAGCCCAACCCATGGTGGTTTAGGGTTTTGGGTGCAGGACAATATTATAAATACTGGGTTTTGGGTTCCTACAGTGAGAGAACCAAGGAGGTCTAAGGGGCTGTAGAAGATCCATAGCCATAACCAAGAGAGGAAAACTAGGAGTGACTAGCATCGATCGTCTTCAACATACTTGGTGAAAGGTACAAATCGAATCATCTATCTTTTGATTCAAACATTTGTTTTAATTTGATATCGTGATTCAGACATTTTTTTTTAATTTGATATCGTGATTCAAACATTTGTTTTAATTTGATATCGTGTTCTAGTCGTCTATATGGGACCCGATTAGGGTCTGTTGTAAAACCCTCAATTAGATCTAACAAGTGGTATCAGAGGGACTCATACGGAGCTAGAATCAATTGATTTTGGTTTTGAAATTCCATTAAGATTGGAATCGAAGGATGTTGGCATTTGATCAATCTAATTTGATGAAAATAATTACATTAAAGTAGGTTTTATTTGAGTGTTTTAAATGTGAATCGTCGAAGTCAATGCTTACTTGAGATCATTGTTAATGGTTGAAACCAGATTATTTAAAGTTTTTGTTTTTAGTTGAAATTGATTTGAAGAAGTAGGGGTAATCCCTTTATGTTATTTAATTAAAATAATAATAATGATAATGATAATAATAAAAAAAAAAGTTTTGAAAATCATAACATGATGTGATTCTTCTTGTAATGGACATGAAAAGTGGGTTTGAAAAAGATAGTTGTTATAAAAAAAAAAAGTTTTCAAACACAAATGTGTTGTTAAGAACAAAAAGGTGATTCTGCCAAAAAAAAAAAAACCTACACACTTGAGAAGGTCTCCTTGAGGAAAAGGAAGATGAGAAGTTAATGTTTAGGGTTTTAATATTATTATAATATGATTTTACATTTATACTCTAAAGGTCTTAATTTATTTGGCTTATGCTGAGTTTATAACTTATGGCTTATTGGGCTTAAGCCCATCATTGATTTTATTTAAAGTGTTAAAACCCATGAAAGGGGTTCATTTGAACCATAAGTCAAATCAAATCAGTCCTTCTGAACCGGGCCATGTTGAATCAGTCGAGTAGACTCGAATATCTAAGTTGATCGGCATTGACAGGGAAGATTTAAAAAAAAAAATTCTCTTAATGGGTTTTTGGATTCTTGTGGTTTTTGAGTTTTAATTTAAACCATTTTAAACGTCAATTTATGGATCATTTTAAGACCAAATTGAAGTCTATTTTTTGAGTTTGACTCATTATTTTGGGCTATATTTAATGGTTTAATTTGTTCTATGACATGTTTATATTAATTTTTTTATTATATTTGTATTTAGTCATAGAATCAAGAGGTCATCAATTAACGTTTTAAGTTATTGATCAAAGTGAGATTGTGAAGAATTTCATCACTTGAAATTGGTCTTATTTGGAAATGCGTCTCCCCATAATGCCTAATGAGGTTTTTCAGATTTGAATAAATTCTATTATAAGTCCCAAGGCCTTGTGAATAATAAAATCCCATTGATCCTCATGATGCCATTTTATCATGTACTTGGGATGTTATGGATTAATATTTAACTGGCCGAACCAATGGGAGGATGGATTGTGTACTCTGAAATGTTTTATATGGTTTGATTAGTGGGAGGATAAATTTAACATTATAGATTGTTTTTAATGCAAGATAAAATAGAATAGAATCAGATTTTTGGTCTAGAATTGTTTTGGGACCTAGATTTTTGTTTCAGAACTGTCTTGGAATAGTTGTAATGTTTTGTTTTATTTCATATCGACTTTGAAATTATTCTGGGTCATATTTATTGCCCTGATTTTGTTCTGGAAAGATTTTTTGTCCTAATTTTTAGTTCTATAACAACTTTATGCCATATTTATGTTAATGGTTGTACAGATAACACTTCAATTGTACGTTCCCACACATATATTTATGTTTATGCATGCACTAGTTTATCATTACCATGATATTGAAAAGTCATTTATGAATGATGTAAGTAGAAAATTAATGATATTTTGTACTTGCATGTCATATTTGGAACACCTTGTGATAAATGAATGATTTTGAAATTAAATTGGGTGTAAGCTTCCCCACATGATTGGCTACATAATGCATTTTTAGGGAACCATGAAAGGGTGAGGTGAAATCCACTAAAGTGGCACATCTTATTCTTCCATGATTTTCCTTGAGGCAGCAAAGTTGGTGACATTTGCTCAAAAGTGAAGTCATCCAAGTTAAAAATAATGATAGTAACTTAGAGGTTTCAAAGCCCAAAGGTGAGGGAATTCGAAAGTTATTGTTCTTTTCATAGTAAATATGGATTTGCAAGAGGACCAGCGCATTCTTAGCCTAAAGGATAAGAATGTAGTTACGGTTGTGACTCTTGTATGGTTTTTATAGTGACACATTTAAGTGTATGTTCATGTACACAAATATATCTCCAATGGGAAAAATATGATAGGATTGAGTGAAATCCACCAAAGTATTACATTCAATTCGATTGTGTCTTCCTCGATAGTAAGGTGGCATTTTTCAAAGGTAATGTCATCAAATTTTGTGAACATTCAATTTAATTGTGTATTTCTTGATAGTAAAGATTACATTTTCCCAAAGGTGATGTCATCACATATTAGAAAAGGATACTGACTTAAGAGTACTTCTGCCCAAAAGTGATTGAATTTCTAAAAGTTGGTATACTTTTCATAGTTAATACAAGAAATAAGAGGATCAGTGAATCCCTGGATAGGGATACAGTTTTAATTACAACTCTTAGTCACTGACAAGATGTTGACATGCCTCTTACATAGGCTTTTCCAGTGGGAGTGTTCAAATATCCTATTTCTAACATGAGTATTATTAAGTTTCTAAAATGCTTGGTTAGTGGGAGCTTTGCTTCTTGTTGATTACTTATTTATGTTTTGAAACTTTAGCCCATATGTTTTCTGGCACAGTTTGATCGATTGCAATTATATTTTAGCATTTATATTATAGGTAATATTTTGCCACAGTATAAAAGGTAGTACTTGCACAGTTCAAAGGCAATGTTTGCCACATTAAAATTTAATATCACAGTTAAGGACCTACATGGTATAACAATAGTGTTATTTAAGGATATGTCAATATTTCCATGTTAATATCCCACATAGATTCGTGTTGAGAAATTTACTTATGTTTGTAATAACAGAAAGTTGTATGCCGTATATTGAGGTGTATCTTCTACTGTTATTCGATGTGAGTGGTTTTTCAACTGAATCACAGTAAGAGTGATTAATGTAATGAGATTCTATGGCCACACCAATTTAAAAGATATCCTTTTAATTAATATAGCCCAAGTGAGAGATTGTTGGATTTATGGGCTAAATTAATTATTCGAGTTGATTAAATGGGTGAGAGCCAAATTGCATGAACCGAATTGACCCACTCTCGAGTTTAGGGATTTGCTGGCCCAACCCATGGTGATTTAGGATTTTGGGTGCAGGATAATATTATAAATAATGGGTTTTGGGTCCCTGCAGCCATTATTCACTCTTCCCCACTTTACCACTGAAGTGAGAGAACTAAGGAGGTCTAAGGGACTGTAGAAGATCCATAGCCATAACCAAGAGAGGGAAATTGGGAGTAACTATCATTGATCGTCTTCAACATACTTGGTAAAAGGTACAAATCGAATCATCTATTTTTTGTTTCAAAATTTTGTTTTAATTTGATATCGTGATTCAAACATATATTTTAATTTGATATCATGTTCTAGTCGTCTGTATGGGAACCGAGTAGGGTCTATTGTATTGTTGGATTTATAGGCTAAATTAATTATTTGGGTTGATTAAATGGGTGAGTGAAATTACATGAATTGATTAGGTCCACTCTCAAGTTTAGGGATATGCTGGCCCAACCCATGGTGGTTTGGGATTTTGGGTGCAGGACAGTATTATAAATACTGGGTTTTGGGTCCCTGCAGCCATTATTCACTCTTCTCCACTTTACCATTGAAGTGAGAGAACCAAGGAGGTCTAAGGGGTTGTAAAAGATCCATAGCCATAACCAAGAGATGGAAATTAGGAGTGACTAGCGTTGATCGTCTTCAACATACTTGGTAAAAGGTACAAATTGAATAATCTATATTTTGATTCAAACATTTGTTTTAATTTGATATCATGATTCAAACATTTTTTTTAATTTGATATCGTGTTCTAGTCATTTGTATGGGAACCGATTAGGGTCTATTGTAAAACCCCAAATTCGATCTAACACTTACCCCCCCTTTATAGCTCCTAAACCCCCTTATGTGGCATCTTTACATGGATGCCTCTTTTTTCTATAAATAGTGACCTCAGGTCATTATGAAACCCCATAATAAAAATAAGAAGAACCCTTGAAGAAAAAACACTGTTTCAGAGACCTTACAAAAGAGAGAAAGAGAGAGAGAGAGAGAGAGAGAGGGGGAGAGAGAGAGAGAGAGAGGAAAGAAAAAGAAGAGATGAGAGTCTAGAAATTTTGAGCTGAGCTTATTGAAGTTGATGGAGTCCTACCATATTTTCGGAAGTCTACCTCATCCATATCAGGTGATTATGGAACTTCTGTTTAAGTTCTTTTGTATTTGATTTCAATATTTTCATTACAGCACGGAAGCCCTGCCCAAATTTTCATAGCTGATTCCAACCCTAGGAACACGATGCAAAAGCCCTGCTCAAATTTCCATAGTTGCTTCCGACCCTAGGAATACAATGCGAAAGCCCTACCCGAATTACTAAAGCTGATTCCAATGCCTGAATTTCCAAAGCTAATTCCAATCCTAGGAATACGGCGCAGAAGCCTTGCCCAAATTTCCACAGCTGAGGCCAACCCTAAGAATATGGCGCGGAAGCCCTGCCCAAATTTCCAAAGTGATTCCAACCCTAGGAATACGGCACGGAAGCCTTACCCAAATTGCCATAGCTGATTCGGATCCAAGGAATATAGTGGAATCCCTACTCAAATTCCCAGAAACCAGAACCCATATTCACACCCTAGCATAGAAGCCTTGTCAACTTTCTTACTCAAGTGCCAGAAGTTTTTTTAATTTCTCCAAGAGAGAGAGAAGAAGATTAAATCGTTGCCCCTGAGTGGAGGAAAATTATCGAAACTTCACCGTTTTCATCGGCCATTATCATGTAAATATTATATCGTAATTTCATTTGCATGTATAATATGTAACTCATCTCCACATATATTATTTTATGTGTCTATTGCATAAAATAATGATTTATTGTTATCATTTCATGTATTAATTTTAGCATTTGTACATTAAATGTAATCTGTTTCCTTATTTTATATGTTATCATATATGTTTCTCACATAAAATAATGATCATAATTATCATTCATCGAGCATCGTACACATTTGTAGATAAGTTGCTTTCTACTTTATCATTTTATGTGTTATCACATGTGTTTCTCACATGAAATAATGATCATAATTGTCATGTCATGGGGCATGGTACGTGTATGTAGATAAGGTAATTGCATTTTCTATTATTTTATGTAAATTTTATTATTTCATGTGGTTTTAATATAGATCTATATTTCATGTGATATTTCAATAATTTCTTACAATTTTTTCATGCAAGTGTATGTATATATGATTATATTATTTCATGTAATAAGACTTTCATGCTAGCTTAGGATGTTAAAATTCTCGGGGGGAGAATATTCGAAATCCAAGCCTCTGGTAGAAAGACTGAAAATTCTGAGCAAGGTGGGTGCCTAACACCTTCCTACATTCGTAACTTGACACCGATCCCTATCTCGGGAGTTCCTTCCTTTCACAGGAATCCAACCCCCTATTCAAGCTCGATCCCTCAATCAAAATTGGGCTCCACCATAGGGTTCTAGGCCCTGAATCCTAGATGGTGACTCCAAAAAATCATACTTTCCCCATCCCCTATAATCACTAGACATGTTTGGAGACAATTCAATTCATTCATCCCTGCAAGGCAAACCAGATGAGGGAGAAAATAAGCAGAAAGAAAGAATAAAGGTATTTTCCCTTACAGTGGCGATTCCATTGGGAACTGTCAAACTTTCTATACGAGGGGCTTATAATGAACGTTAGAATTTCCCCCCCCCTCATCATTATTGTGTGTAAACATGTCTATATATTGCTTGCTAACTACATCATGCATCGTGTTCAAAGTGAAATCACTTGACGAGGGTACTCCCTGTTGTGCCCTCAACCTTGGGGAGGTCAGTGCACGATATACTAAGTACTCTGAGATCAATTCATGCCCACTTCTACATAAGAGTGCTCGAAGTGAAATTGGTTGATGAGGATGGTCGTCGGTAGTTCAAAATCCTCAGGGTAATAGAATAGATTTGGCCATTCTGAGATTAACCAATGGCCGCTTTCTACAGTACACTTGTTCACACACACTCACGGATACACCTACCCCTGTGGTTAACCTACAGAACCCATGTAATGTCATGGACAATCACCGGCGAAGTCACACCCCTTGATACAATACCATCTGGTATATCAAAGGAACCACGTACCCATGATTCACTTTCAATGATAGGTATATCGGTTTTGTCAAGGGTAGCCTTGTTCTATCCTACAACCTTACCCATTGCATTGTATCATATAGGAACTAGACCATTGAACAACTAGGGTATGCCACAAACTGACTTTGTAATTGTTTGCGGTTCAAGTTGGAACCCTTCTAGCCTGTTTCATCTGGGATGGGATTTTTCCTGTATATGTTTAAACCTGATGTGTTCTTTGACAATTGGGAATTGGGAGATGCAACTATATCGATTTTGTTTCATGTAACCATGCCTGTGGGGTGATTCCTGCTTCACCACATTATATTAGCGCATGCTCCAAACAAATAATGTTCCACACAACCAATCCAAGAGTCAGGAATGATTAGGTATTTTCATGTTACAGGGAGAAACAAAATACCTATATGAAATCAGTTGCGAGGTTGTTCTTACATGAACCAACTTGTTTGTTTTCCAAAAGCAGAATTTATGTCTAACTTGGGCCCTCCTAAAAAAAAAAGTGTGAATATCAACTGAAGATTGGTCCAAAATTAGACACTTATTATTAAGAGGGAGTAATTTTGTGTGTGCATCATTAAAAAAAAATCATCAAAAAAACTCAAAAATTAAAAAATCTAAAAAATAAATTTCTTTGTTTAGGTCAGGCACGATTTCATGCCAAAAAAATTCCCCGCTATCTGTGTGGACTCGTCAAGATAACCGTTTGGTTCGAGTCAGCCCTGAGAGATCCTTAGCAACTGTGGAACTTATTGTTCAACTCACTCCACCAAGTTCACCTAGCGCAGCATCATCTGAATGATTGGCGAGTATGGATCCGGCTAGTGGAAGTCAACCAGATGCCCAAGAGAAAAGAAGAATGGATATGATGCAGTTAGAGTTGGAAGCGTTGCGTCATTTATTCAACCAGTTTACCAATGCCATGCAGCCTCAGCAACAAACTAAACCTATTTTAACTCTGGAGAACAGAAGTGGACCAAGATGGGGTCCAATACACCTCATACCATACTGAGGCTTGTGGTCGATGATGATGAAGAAGAAATCCGACCAAATTTTCCAACTGAACCCCCTGAAATAGAAGAGAGAAAGAAAGATGAGGGAAAAATTAAAAAGACTTGAAAAGTTACTACAGAAGGGGAAAGCCGTAGACACTCAAGCCATAGAAACTGATGAGATGGTCCTTTTTCCTAGAGCTCAAATTTCAGAGAAATTTAAATGGAACACTGATAAGTTTGACGACAAAGGTGACTCAAGGGTGCACTTGAAGGTCTTTATTAATATTTCCAGATCATGGGGATTTACCAAAGAACAAATGGGGCAAGCATTTTTGCTTACTCTTTTAGGCCCACCTCTTCGTTGGTTAACTCAGTTAGACCCTTCCCGGACTCAAAATTGGTTAACAATCATGAAAGCAGTCACCAAGCAGTACTCTTACAACACTAAACTAGATATAACTCGATGAGAGTTAGAAACTGTTTGACAGACTCCAGTGAGGGTTTCATTGAGTTTCTCCTAAGATTTTGAGATAAGGCAGGGATGATGACATCTCGACGTACTGAAAAAAGAAAAAGTAAAAATGATCCTAGATAACTTGGAAAATCCCTATTATGATGTGTTATACAGTCAGCACATCGCGACATTCTCAGCATTGCCAGCAACAGGGAGAAGGATTGAAACTAAATCTTTAGAGAAGCACAACACCAAAATAGTCCACAGGGTTCCTCGGAGCAGAGTAAGAATACAAGGCATAACAAAGGACGTGACATTGTAACTGTCACAAGTACCGACTAGCAGCCTGCAGTGTATATAGTAACTCTGAAGCCTGCTCCAATTGCCATTAAGCCAGGTCTTTCAGCTCAAAAAGGTTTAGTACAGAGGAGGCAATTCCAAGATTTAGGGATGCCCTTATCTATGTGTTATGAAAAATTGAAAAAAGAAGGCCTCTTAAGTATGACACCTATGCGTCCAATCAATGATTCTCCACCTGCTTGGTACAAAGACAATGAATAATGTTCTTTCCATAATCGAAAAGGTCTTCTCACCAACTAGTGTATCACCTTGAAGCATCCAATACAAGATTTGATTGAATCAAGGCAGATTGAACTGGAATTGAAGAGCTAGCCAAATGTGACTACCAATCCACTTCCAAATCATGGAATGGTTGGAATGTTACAAATTGATTTAGATGAGAATGATCCTACTCAAAGGATTCAACCTGCACCTAAGAGAGGGCATCTTAATGCCCGAACTTACCAAGCGATGCTCAAAGCCAAGCATTTGGAAGCAAAAAAGGAGGAGAATCAGAAGAGAATTGAAGAAATCCATTCTTGGGAAGATGAAAGTCTCCCACCTTGCAATCTTACCCTTCCTCAGACAGGATCACTTTCATATCACCCGACATCACTTCCTCCATCACCTTCATATCACCCAGCATCATACCTTCCATCATTTTCCTATCACCCAGCATCACATCCTCCATCACCTTCATATCACCCAACATCACATCCTCCATCACCTCCCTATCACCCAGCATCACATCCTCCATCACCTTTATATCACTCAACATCATACCTTCCATCGCTGTCCTACCACCCTGCATCATACCTTCCATCTCCATCTTACCATCTAACACCAGACTATTCTGTCCCACCCCGGAAAGATTATCATTATCTGATCTTGCCCCATTTTCTCTGTCACTTTCACCATTTCACTCAGAACCTTACCTCCCACCCATTTCGTATTACCCAAATCCTTATCCACCACCACCAGAATACTTTCCCATGAAAGGATGGTTAGAAGAAGGGAGCCAACATCAGTGTTCAGAGGCAAGTTGGCCAAATGGAACTTCTTTGACTGACATGTTAATGGATCCAGGTACTCCCACTTACTCCTCTATCGGATCAGTGAATCTCATAGACAGGGAAGAAGAGTCCTAGGCTGACCCTACAACCCTCATTGCACCAGCAATACCTTAAATGCATGTCATAGAAGAGGTCACACCAAACATGATCCGGGCAATGATAGCATTGGATATTGAAGAAATAATCTCAAATAAAATACACCTAATCCATATATATTGGAGAGAGTGATAGTGATACTGAAGCCACTGAACAAATTTGTGAGACAATGAATGCTATTGGGGGAAATGTGATTGATGTGAATCCAACAGATATCATTCACCCAATTTTTTTGTTTGATGATGATTCAGAGGAAGAAGAAGACGAGGATGAGGATATAGAAGATGGTCAAGAATAAAAAAATGAAGATCTAGAGGAAGATGTTGTTGAAGAAGACAAAGATGAAGATTTGGAAGATGGTCAAGAATAAAAAAGTGAAGATCTAGAGGAAGATCTTGTTGAAGGAAGTGAAGGCAATCAAGAGTCAGAAAATGAATATTTTGTTGAAAGTGAAGAAGAGAATCCCTCCTACAATAGTGTGCTCTGCTTGTTGAACCAAATGTGTGAAGACATGTAAATAATTGAAAAAATGTTGAGAAAAGTGGCAGTCCGGTAAGAAACTGTCGAAGAAGTTTGTGAAAACCTTAAGGCTAATTTTGAGAATGAACCATTTCTCAAAGGGCTTATTCTGCATTTGACTAATATTATTCAAATAGTTAAAGCTCAGGCTATCGACATTTCAGGAGGTCTTCCAAGTCCATTCACACCATCTGCATATGAAGAAAGGACTGAAGAATCTATGATGGGCATGATTGTTGATATAAACAATGATGATGAGAGTAAATACCCTTATAATATTCTCATCAAAAAGAGGCCTGAAGGATTCAAGAAAGTGATGGCCACTAGAAGTGGGAAAGACTGTAAAGCAAAGGGGTTGACAGTAGAACAACCAACTGTCACGATGATGGGGTAGTGTAGCAGGCAGCCACAACCTGAGAATCAAGTATCAAGCCAATTGAAAAAGGTGCAGGCCAACATCTCCATCTGGGGGGTTGCTAATGGCATCTCCTACACATAGGAAAGTTGTATTGAAATCCCTCACAAGTGTGCAAGTGCCTATCCAGATGGATCTGTCGTGACTATCTCAGATTGTGGGAGTCACATATACTGTTCAAGCATTGATGTTCTCTAATATAGACTTACCTCTATAGGGTATCAAGCACACCCGAGCTTTGTATATCACTGTGGAATGCAATATGGATATAGTACCTCAAGTCCTTATTGATAATGGATCAGATCTGAATGTTCTACCATTGAGGGCTGCCACATGTATTGGCTTTAATCTTGACCAATTCAAACCCTTTGATCAGATCATTAAGGCTTACAACAAGACCAGAAGAAAATGTTGTCAGAATTCTCACAACAATGGTGATAATAGGGCTAGCTGAGTTCTGTGTTGAATTCCAAGTGATAGATATCCCAGCCTCCTTCAACATGCTTCTGGGTCATCCGTGGGCAAGGGCAGTGTCATCTACTCTACACTAGAAAATAAAATTTATCTATGATGAGAAGGTTGTTACTATTTCTAGAGATCCTCAGTTAGTCAACACATTGGCTAACATTGAAGTTGGAAAAACTCAAGAACATGAGGTGCGTCTGAGTGGTTTTGAACTAGAAAAAGTTTGTGCTTCTGTTAAAGAGCTAATGAAGGAGAATGTGCCAATGTCCTATGAGGGCATGTGGAATACTATTGTTGGTCGAATGAAGAAACATATGTATTATTTTCCTGGAATGGGAATGGGAAAATACCAGCAAGGACCTACGAGGTTGCTTGAATTCCCTCACATTGTCGGAATGCGTGGTTTAGGGTTTTCTCATAAGGAAGAAAAAATGATGCTAGAAGATATAAGGAAGGCCGAGGTGGAACAAATGCTTATTGAGGGGTTGAGAATCAAAAGATGCTCGTGATGGCAAGGAAGGAATCCTCCTACAAGAAAAAGGTTACAAATTACCCTACCTTAGAAAGGTACGTTGTGAAGGAAGCAGGAGATTTTTTTGGTTATAAGGATCTTGACTTCCAACCTAAGAATAAAGCAAAGAAAGCAGATTCTAAGTTCGAAGTCATCTATCAAGATCAGATTGATTAGATAACCTATGAGCTAGAGTGTCTACCATTTAAGGAGGAGGGTAAAGATGATGGTATCAGTGATATCCTTCAGATAGATGTGATTGCCACAACTGAAGAAGAATTTGCAGTTGACACTACATCCCTGATTCAATCATCACAGGTTCTCAAACCTCATCTTACACTGAAATAAGTTTTGCAACATAAATTAATAGCTACATAAATTAAGAGCTACTTAGCATTTCAATCTTCCAATAGAGATGCGAGCTCACATCTAGTCCTTCTTATGGAAGATGTATCTGGAGGAGCTGAAAAAGGGGCAGTACCGCTCTTTTTGTGGGAGCAGTTCATATACTAGAAAGAGAAGAGCTGGAAGGATGAATATTTGCCCTTACTGGGCAAGAAGCAACTGCAATGGTTACATCCAAAATGGAGGTGTAGGATATGACTTCAAGCTCACTAAGACTCAGGGTCCAATCTATTCTAAAATCACCACACAGTACACTGAAGACTCACTTTCTGTTATCGAGTCTTCTTTTACTTGTACTTTTCTGAATTTCCTTCTGTTAATGAAATTCCGTACTTTCAGTATGTTGAGTCTGTAGTCTTTCTAGCTATCAATGAAAATTCTGATTTTGTTTATGATTTGTCTCTTTTTGATGATGATCTTAACAAAATAACTGATGAATATCATGACTTGTTAAAACAATTAAAAGAAAAAAGAGCTAAACCTATGAGTGAGGACACTCGACTCATTAACTTAGGATCCGATCAATGCCCTTAAGAAATTAAAATTGGTGCAACCCTGAATGAAGAAGAAACCTCACAAATGACCAGCCTGTTAAAAGAATTTGCAGAGATTTTTGCTTGGTCCTATAAAGACATGCCTGGCATTGACCCAAAGATAGTGCAGCATCGACTTTCTATGTATCTAGATGCGAAGCCTATCAAACAAAAGGCTAGAGGAATGTGGCCTAAATGGAGTGAAAAGATTAGAGAAGAAGTAATTACGCAATGGAATGTAGGATTCTTGCAAGTTATAAAATACCCCCGTTGGTTGGCTAATATTGTTCCAGTTCCAATGAAGGATGGAAAAGTTAGAATGTGTGTATTTTAGAGATTTAAATAAATTCAGTCCTAAAGATGACTTTCCTTTGCCCCATATTGATGTGTTAGTTGATAGTACGTTAGGACATGCCTTATTGTCATTCATGGATCGGTTTTCAGGATATAACTAGATCAGCATGCATCCTGAAGATATGAAAAAGACTGCTTTTACCACCCCTTAAGGGACCTATTGCTATAAGGTAATGCCGTTTGGTCTAAAGAATGCTGGAGCCACATATCAAAGAGTCGCTACTGCTATTTTGCATGATATGATTCACAAGGAAGTGGAAGTCTATGTCGATGATATGATTGTCAAGTCTATTGACAGATAGGGGCATATCTCAGTACAAAGAAAGTTTTTTGAAAGAATTAAGAAGTTTCAATTATGGTTGAACCCTCAGAAGTGTGTGTCTGGTGCGAAGGTAGGAAAGTTATTAGGCTTTCTTGTAAGTGAAAGAGGTATAGAAGTGGATCCTATCAAGATCAAGGCATTCAAGGACATGCCTGCACCTCAGGCTGAGAAGGACATACGAGGATTCCTTCGTCACATCCAATACATCAACCGATTTATAGCTCAAATGACCATTATCTATGAACCAGTGTTCAAGTTGTTGAAGAAGGATTAGCCCACACAGTGGAATTCCTAATGTCAAGAAGCCTTTGACAAAGTCAAGGAATACTTGTTAAATCCACCAGTTCTTATGCCACCAGTAAAAGGAAAACCACTTCTGTTATATCTATCAGTAGGGCAATTCTCGATGGGGTCCATGTTAGCTAAAAAAAATAAGGTAAAAGGAGTAAACAGGCTATCTACTATTTAAGCAAGAAATTTTTGGAGTATGAAGTTCTATATACATCATTAGAAAAGACTTGCAAAGCTCTTGTTTGGGCAACAAAAAGGTTATGACACTATATGGTGGCATATCCAATCCACTTGATTTCTAGAATGGATACTATCAAGTATTTATTCGAAAAGCCCGCACTCACTGGTAGAATAGGAAGGTGGTTGCTATTACTCTCAAAATTTGACATTATATATGTCAATCAAAGTCTATTAAATTTGGGGGGTTCCTTCCTTTCATAAGAATCCAACCCCTATTCGAGCTCGATCCCTTTGTTGAAATTGGGCTCCACCATAGGGTTCTAAGCCCTAAATCCTAGATGTCGACTCCAAAAATTCAATCCAAGGTAGGACAGAGGTGAGAAGGAAGGATAGAGTGGAAAAGAGAGAAAAAGAGCAAAAAGGTATTTTTCCTTACAATTATGTAACAAAATTTGAGTATCAAGAGTATTGGAGTATTTATAGATAAATACATGTAAGACTTCCACTGATATATAGAATCTTTTTTGGTTAGAGTGTGTATATGCTGTGCTGTGGATACTGTATTAGATGATCCTGGCAAATTTTGGGTTAACAAGTGTTAACTCGATCATCGATCCGGTTCTATGAGGAACGACGTGTGACAATCGGTGGTATCAGATCGTGATGCTATACCCACACACAGTATACAAGTTAGATCCCATAGAGTTATATAATTGGACCTCGATGTTGGATAAACATAAAATATTTAAGGGACTAAAGTCTGTAATAAAGTTAAAAGTTTAGATACTTGCATTTCATCTCATGTGTTGCTGAAATTTTCAATAAATTTAAATTAATTTGGTGATTCCATAAGCCAAAATAATTCATAAAGTAATAAAAATTTCGACAACATAACGGCACTATATTGAATTTCCAAATTTTTTTTTACATAAGTCACCTGATAAACCACAGACATAAAGATAATTATAAAATAGGGTGACAACCACTGTCACCACCAAACCACAACAGGATAATGAAACAAGTAAAACCTATTCAAAAGTCATAAACATCCACATGAATACCACCAAGTTCCAAACTATAAAAGTGTATCAAGAATATACAACCACAAGATATCAAAATCATCATAAAGGAAGATAGAAAAGGAGGGTGGAGGAGGATCTACGACTTCACTGATCATCCTTGGTCGTAGAGGATGAACTTCCTTGCCTAGGCCATGACTTGCAATGGAAGTTGTGGTTGAAGAAGTCCAATTGGTAATATATCAGGATCACTTCCATTCGCACTCTATAGACGTCAGCAGTGACACCCTTGGAAACCTCATCCAAGTCCCTTGTAAGGGTTTGGAAATCAATTTCCATTCTCTCCAACTTGTGATGTATCGCCAACTCTCGGGTGATACTCTCCTCCATCTACTCAGAAATCTGATTTTGGCCCTCTTTCAGGGCACCAATGCTATCCATCAATTTCTGAAAATCAAAAGCCCCACCTGAAGGTGGTGGAGCTATAAAATGTGGATCAGCGGCCCTAGTCTCTAAAGGCTCCTCCTCTAGAATATCTTCCTCGTTGATCTACTCCTCATCTAGATGAGGGAAATAATCCTCATCCTCCTCACTCACATACTCAGCCTCTATGACCCCTGGCCCTTGCTCGTCTGCCTCCTGTGGTGCCCCCATTGGCACTGGTAACCCCATCCTCTTTAGATTTTCCTTAGTGAAATTATCCCCTGGGTACTTCCCATCCTCACCAGTCAAATCCACTTGGAAGGACTCAAATACCTTGGTGAGTGCCCTCCCATAAGGAAAACTGGAGTCATTAGGATGAGCAGTGTGATACTCCATAGTCTTCATCATGACGTATGGGATGCAAAAGAGGGAAGCACCCCCTTCTAGGGCCACAAAGATGCAATATGCAAGGTAAGGATAAAGCTTACCTTGTTCCTGTGACCTGCTCTGGGAAGCAGATTGAACTGAGCCAGGCATGCGAAAACTCAGGCGGCTGCATTATAGGCAGTCTCAGACAATGGATGCTCCTTATGTCCACATATGGTCTCAAAGATGACCTCCTGCATCTTCACGCTCAAACCCGGGCCCACTGCCTTAATCCTTGGAGGGTTGTAAAAATGAGTGCCCTCAGCCAAGACACCCAAAATGGCTGCCAGTAAATCAACAGTCAAAACAATGTCTACTCCCTTCACCAGATTGATAAGAGAGTACTGCCCATCACTATAGGAAGCCTCCCGTTACAGTAGAAGTACCAGACGAGGTCCTTGTAGCATGGAGTGTCATGGGTTCCCAACCCAAAGCCATGAATCTCTCTAGCATCTGATAGTCTACAAAATCCTCGGTCACTACCATCTTTTCCATCATGATCGACAGCTCAAAAAATATAGACCAGGCAACAGCTGCCTCCATACTATGGAATAAGCTCTCATTGTAGTTCGTAAGATCAAAAGAAAGCTTCTGTACGGGCCAGGCCCATGATGAAGAAGAACCTGGGGTAGTATTCCTCCTCCGGGAGGTAGTAGTCTTCCTCCTTTTGGGGGAGGAGGCAGTCTCCTTACCTTTCCTGGATGACATCCTGACAACACAAAAGAGAGGTGTGTAATTGAAGGAATGGAGAATATAAAAAGAATGTGATAAGCAGTATTTTAAAAAAGGGGCGGTGAGATGATCCCTATGAGAAATAACATGGATAATAAAAACCCCAAAATGCAATGAGCAATGCTAAAATGTAATGATGCTAAGTGATGAAATTGAGAGGAGTAAAGAAATGTATGCAAGGATAAGTGAGTCTAGGGTGTCTATTGAAAACATAAAAATGAAGATATGGATGCAAGAACCTACTTATTACCCAAATGCAATTAAAGGGGGAGTGATAAATACATTGATAGAAATGATTACAGTTAAATCAATGAAAAGTGATGGAAATCCCTAAACATTTTGATTGAAGGCAATGCATATTAGGCACGAGTAAAAAAAATAAAAATTGGAGACAATCTTAAGGAAAATGCATGTATTCCCATAATGAAATTACTCAAACTATTTTACAAGTCCTTAATAGAGAATGGACATTATGATAATTGCATTCATAGTGAAAAGCAAAGAAATGAAGAAAAACCCCCCAAATTTCTAAGGATTTGACTATAAAGGGGTTATGTATATCAAAAGAAGGGAAATATGTTCACTCACAAATGGAAATGATTACTTTACTAATGGGTGTGTGCAATGAGGGTGAAGAATAACATTTGAATCAACAATTTGAGATAAAGAAAGAAAAATGAGAAGGGAAACCCTAAAATAGAGAAATTAGGGCAAGGAATTGAGATATCTATCTATAAATCGGTCAATCAAGGCCAACAAATCATAGAAAGCATAAATGGATAATCACATTGTCAAGAAAACAAACATTCCATGGAAGAAATGAAGTATATGATGAGATTATGAGTTTCTATAACAAAAGAGTACCGAAAAAATATCATTCTCAAGGAGAAAATGGAAAAAGGGGAACTTGAGTACTTGAGATGATGAAGAAGAGATGAGCACCAATTTGTGAGTGGAATCGTGAATTGAAGTGGGGGATAAGACCCTCAAATCACCTTGCTATAAGTTAGGAAGGAGAAAGAGAAAAAAGTGGGAAAAATGGTTTTTAAAACCCCTCTTAAACGGTCTTAGACAAGACTAGCGGGCCCCTGCCCGACCTTGCTCTCCGGTCTTGCCTGTCGGTTTGAGTACCAAGGCCCCAAATTGGCCTGTGTTGGATTTTTTTAGCATTTTGTGCCTTCTAGGCCCCAATTAGATGTCAACAAGGGTGTTTCACCACATAGTCAACCATTGTGGTGAGACCAAACTATGCATTGATAATTAATGAGGACATGTTTGGATATGTGGTGTGGTGTATGAATGTAGCCTGTGATATGAAATGCATTGATTGTGAATATATATACAAATGTTGTGCCACTCAATCAATGCTTGCATTTTAGAATAATCCAGGTACAGAACACCATGGTACACACCAGATCCGGTGGTCATGTCCGTGGTACCTCTCGTGGTTGGCCACCCATTTCCCGTGGTCTGCGACCCATGGGGCAATCCTCACATCCACCACCACAAGTGGATCATGATCCAGAACATGTTCTGGGTAACCCACCCGTGAACGAAATCTTGGGTCCCCCACATTTCATCACTTCTGGTGATGTGGCGACACTCATACAATAGACACAAGGGGCTTTCCAGCAATAGTTGCTTCAACAACAGCAAACCTTTATGGCTGCTATGCAACAATACTTGGACCATACTCTATAGGGTCAACTTCCTAGAGGAGTTACTCCTCAGGACCCTTCAGTGGGGTTAGGAGTTGGAGTACAACTTGGAGGAATGCCACCTGAGGTTACACCTCAAGATCAACTAGGAGGTACCCCTTCAGTTCCACCATACGGCATTTCGCCATTCATGATGCCTCTACCCTATCCATACTATCTATCTTATCACCCACCAGCCACCACTACGACAAAGGTGGTGGAATCTTTTAAGAAGTATATGCCACCCATCTTCACCAAGGTGGGTAATGACCCGTTGGAACTGGATCGGTGGATCCAAGAGTTGGAGAAAGTGTTTGATATAGTAGAGTGCACAGAGGCATAGAAGCTTATCAGTGCAGGTTTGCAACTTAGAAATGAAGCTAATTCTTGATGGAAAGCTTCCAAGCCTATATTGATGGTAACTCACCTAGAGCCTACTTGGGAACAATTCAAAGAATTATTCTTGTCAAATTACTATCCAAAAAGCTTCAGAGACCGTAAATAAGTAGAGTTTATGGCACTAACTTAAGAGAGCAAAACTTTTCTGGAGTATCAGCAACAGTTTGAAAGTTTGTTCTATATTTCTCCTCGCCATATGAGGACGGTTGAGGAAAAAGCCCAAAAATTTTTGAAGGGGCTGAAGACATCCATCAGTACAATACTGGAGGTGTTGGATTTAACTGAATATACATAGATTGTGCAAAAAGATAAGACAAAGGAAGATAGGCAGAAGGGAGAGCCATCCCTTACTCTGGGACTGTGGAAGAGGGCAAACCCATATCCTGATTCAATAAGCCCGAGTAAGAGCTTTCATGAATCATATTTCTATGGTCCTACCTATAGGCAACCCTACAGGCCACTGGGTTATTCTTTCTGATCGACTAATGGACCGATCACTACATCTTTCCTCCCTAACACTAGTGTGGTGCCTACGGCTCTAAGACCCCCTTGTCCTCCGATTGCACCAGGATCAGTATAGGGAGCTCCAGCTCTGATTTAAAGCTGATGCTATACTTGTCATTCCTACGGCACTTCGCCAAGGATGACTGATTACTGGTACCCAATAGCGGCATCACCTAAGCGGCCCCCTATAAATAGACCTACATTGACTTAGGGAAACTAGCCTCAGGGAAGGATGTATGCCCTAACAGCTAAAGAGGCCGAAGCTAGTACTAAAGTAGTAGCAGGTACACTTGATTAAAAGACTTTGTGATTTAAAATTTGAGTAGTCTGTTATGCTTATATGCAATGCAATGCTAGGAATTTTTCTGTATCAGGTATACCTACTTATGTATTATTCAATTCTAGAGCTTCACATTCATTTGTGTCTAAGAGATTTGCTAAGAAGCCTAATGTGCCATCTAAGAACTTAGAATGCAAGTTAGTGGTTATCACACCAACAAGAATGGTAGAACAGTTGAAAGAAGTGTGTGGGCCGTGTTTAGTTGAAATTAAAGGAAAAAACTGGATGCCTAGCTTATCAAATTCAACAAGTAGAATTTTTATGTCATTCTAGGCATGGATTGGTTGTCAACTCATCAAGTAAATGTGATGTGTGCTGAGAAACAAGTTAAAGTGTTAGATGATAAAGGGGAAGACCTTGTATATCAAGCTGAAAGGTCAAGGTGACCTAAAAAGACTATTATATCTACCTTGTAGGCGGTGAAACTATTAGAAGATGGATGTCAGGGCTACCTTGCATTAGTATTGGATCTGGATGCAAAGGTTACTCCATTGGATAAATTGGAGGTAGTCAAGGAATTCCCTGATGTTTTTTCAGATGATCTAACCCAGCTACTGCCTAATAGAGAATTGGAGTTTACCATTGATCTAATTCCTGGAGCTGCCCCAGTGTCTAAAGCTCTATATAGAATGGCACCAGCCAAATTAAAAGAGCTATAGACACAGTTGCAAGATTTATTGAAAAAAGGGTTTATACGCCCAAGTGTCTCACCTTGGGGTGCACCAGTCTTATTTGTCAAGAAGAATGATCGTAGGCTACGTATGTGCATCAATTACTGGGAACTTAATAAGTTAACCATTAAGAACCGGTATCCATTGCCGTGCATTGATGATCTCTTTGATCAATTGCATGGTGCTAAGGTGTTTTCAAAGATTAGTCTTAGATCAGGCTATTACTAGCTCAAGATAAAGAGCAGTGATTACCAAAGACAACTTTTAGAACCCAATATTGTCATTATAAATTCCTAGTGCTGTCATTCAGGTTAACCAATGCACCGGCTGCTTTAATGGATTTAATGAACTGGGTATTCCATGATGTCCTTGATAAGTGGGTCATCATTTTCATTGATGACATCTTGATTTACTCTAAGTCAGAAGAAGAACATGCAAAACACCTAAGAATGGTACTACAAAGATTAAGAGAACAATAGTTTTATGCTAAATTTAGCAAGTGTGAATTTTGGCTCAAGCAAGTAGGATTCCTAGGACACATGGTGTCTGAGAATGGGATCAAGGTGGACCCACAAAAATTAAAAGTTGTAGTTGAGTGAGAAGCACCCAAAAATGAGGAAATTGGAAGCTTCTTGGTCTTAGCAGGCTACTACCGACACTTTATCAAAAAATTTTCGTGAATTTTGATGCCGATGACTAAGTTGACCATGAAAGGTGTAAATTTTGAATGGTCAGACGAGTGTGAAAATAGCTTCCAAGAGTTGAAGAAATGGTTAGTGATAGCTCCTGTATTAACCATTTCAAATGGTACAGGTGGGATGACAGTCTATACTGATGCATCCAAGATAGGGTTAGGCTATGTTCTCATCGACACGACAAGGTGGTAGCATATGCATCTAGGTAACACAATGAGTATGAGAAGAACTACCACACTCATGATTTAGAGCTGGCAATAGTCATCTTTGCTTTGAAGATCTGGCGCCATTATCTGTATGGGGAGAAGTGTGAAATATATAGTGATCACAAAAGCCTTAAGTATTTCTTTACCCAATGAGATTTAATTATGAGGCAAAGAAGATGGCTTGAGCTTATGAAGGACTATGACTGTGATATTCAGTATCACCCAGGCAAGGCTAATGTGGTACTGACACTCTAAGTCGGAAGGCTCAGATAGTTTCACTTTCATACTTAGCTATCAGTCCACAGCTGATACAAGAGGCAATGTTAATGGATGAAATTCTCCTATATGAGAGAGCAACATTGGAGCTTGAGCACCAGCCAGATGATGTTAAGTAGCTGACTATATCCTTGTCATCCTTATAGGTACATCCATCCATCAAACAAGAGGTGACAGCGAAACAATCATTGGATCCTGAGCTACAAAGGATCCTGCTGCAAATTTAAGAGCAGACAATGAATGACCTTGACTTCACAATAGACAATGATGAGGCATTACTATTTTGGGATAGGCTATGTGTGCCTAATGACATGAGATACAGGACAAGATTGTGAAGGAGGCACACAGTTCTGAATACTCACTTCATCCTGAAAGTACAAAAATGTACAAAGATCTTAAGCAAAGCTATTGGTGGCTAGCAATGAAGACCACTATTGCCTTGTATTTGGTAAAATATCTCGTGTGTCAGAAGGTCAAAGCAGAAAGGCATCAACTATATGGTACTCTATAGCCACTCCCAATACCCGAGTGGAAATGGGACAAGATCACCATGGACTTTGTCACAGGGCCACCCCGTACACCTAAGAGAATGGATGCAATTTGGGTGGTAGTTGATAGGATTACCAAGACTGCACATTTTATCTCTATCAAGACAAAGTACTCCATGGATAAGTTAGCCCAACTTTATATGGATAACATAGTCCGTTTACATGGAGTACCGGTAAGCATTGTGTCAGATAGAGACCCGAGATTCACATCAAGATTCTAGAAGAGTCTCCAGCAAGATTTGGGAACATAGGTGAATTTGAGTATAACTTTCCATCCATAGACCGATGGGTAATCAAAACGTACTATACAGATACTGGAAGACATGCTCAGAGCCTGTGCAATGGAGATGTGTGGCAGTTGGGAAGAGTGTATACCTCTTATGGAGTTTGCTTATAATAACAACTATCAAACTACCATTGGGATGGCTCCGTATGTGGCATTATATGGCAAAAAGTGCAGAACGCCCTTATATTGGGATGAAGTAGGTGAGCAATGGATGCTTGGACCAAAGATGATACAGATGACGTGTGACAAGGTCGACGTCATTCGGGAAAGAATTAGAGCAGTCCAATCACGCCAAAAGAGCTATATAGATAACCACAAGAAAGATATTGAATTTCAAGAGGGGGAAAAGGTATTCCTCAAAATCTCTCCTACCAAAGGGATTCATAGATTCCACAAGAAGGGCAAGCTAAGTATGAGGTATATTGGCCCATTTGAAATCTTGACTCGAGTTGGGTCTATAGCTTATATGTTGACTCTTTTGCCTTCTCTCAGCAATTTTCACAATGTATTCCGCATGTCTATGCTAAAGCAGTACATCAATGATCCAACACATGTGCTGCCCATGGAATATGAATATTTAGAAAATGATATGACCTATGAAAAGTAGCCTACTGAAATTCTAGACCGTAAGATAAAGACTCTTCACAATCGCTCCATCACCTTTGTGAAAGTTCGATGGGAAAATCATTCGCTTGAGGAAGCATCTTGGGAGAAAGAGGATGACATCTAAGCCAAGTATCCTCATCTTTTCAGACAATAAGGTACTATAATTTCAAGGATAAAATTTTTAAAAAGGGGGGGTAAATGTGATACCTTACTTTATAAACCTGGTCTAATTTTCCGGTTGGTTCAATTTGGTCTTTTAGGACCTGAACTCGAGTGAGCCACAACGGGTACTTTATGGAGCATGGTGGCAAGGGTAACCCTGAACTTGGGTCGGCCAAATGAGTTGGAGTCAGTGCCTAGTGAAGTCATGAGGCCATATTCGCATAATAAAGGTACATAGCCATATTTTATACCAAGTACGCATGTTGATCGATTACTAAGAGTAAAATACGTGTCGGGGCCGAGCTCCATTGAAAGTTCCATTATTTCGGCTAAGTTTTGGGCGACTGGTGGGTGGTCATAGGTGGGTCGGACCCACTAGTGTGACCTACCACTCTGGTCATTAGATATTTTACCCCACTATAAATAGCATTTATTACCTCTCTTTCACCTCATTTATTGTTTTACATGGTAGTTGAGAAAAGTAAAGAAGAGAGAGAAAAAGAAGAAAGAGGAGAGAGGAAGGGAGAAGAAAACAGGGAAGGAGATGATCGTTGTGTGTCACTGGGGTCAGATCTCTTGAATATGACACCAGATTAACGATCCTCATCTCGACATGTACGATTTGAGGTGAGTAAAGTCCATATTCCTTAAACCCTTATGAAACCCTAAGTGATTCGAGTTGGGTAGAAACCCTTTGGATCTTGCTATGATCTCTTGAGAATATAAATCTAAGGTTTAATAAAGGTTCTGTATGTTGTTTATGAAGGATTTAGAGGGAGACCTGCATGATTTGTGAAGCATTTGTTGATCTCTTGAGCTAAAGAGAAGATTTCGGGTTTTTGAGCTATTTTTGAGCAAAAAGATAAGATCCATGATTGAGACTTTGGATCCACCTTAGATCTATGTTGGAATCATGATTTGGAGCTTTAGATTTGTGGAAAATGTGGTCGAATCGACCCATGTTGGTTTTTCCAAGGCGGGATGAAGAATGGGAGAGAACAACAAAACCACGGTTGCGAGTGGTGGGTGCCTAAAAATGGATGGGACCCACCAATCCAGCACCTGCTTGTCCTGGGTGGACTGCTGGCTCCACTGACGAGCAAGACTGGTGGGCGACCTGGCCCGCCACTCTTAGCCCGTTGGTCCAAACAGAGCTACTAGTCCAACAGGTGAGCAAGGACTGGTGGGTGCCTTGCCTGCCAGTCTTGGCCCACCGGTCTAGGTAGTGTCCCTGGATCAATAGGCAAGCAAGGACTGGTGGGTTCCTTGCCCGCCGGTTGACCCACTAATCCAACTTCTCAGACTCCGATTGGGCCCAAATTTGTTGGGCAACCTTCTCTAGCGATTGTAAACATGTTAAGATCATCATACCTCATTAGTTATGACCCTAAAGTGGTGATATACTAAATCTAACTATTTTCATGATAGGTTGTATTAGAGACTTGCGTCATCGCATGCCAGATCTTCCTCGTACCGGAGGTGATCTTTGTACATGATTAGGTAAGTGGGAAGAGGACATTGTATCATGTCATTTTGGTTGTAGACTAGCCATGTCATTATATTATTATTGTGTAGATTAGTCATCCACGAGTGCCATTGCATGCATTGACATGTGCATTCTGAAATTCATTTATGATTTGACATGTTGATATCTTTATTGTTAAATGCTTAATATTGCTTGCGATATGAGATGGATGACTTTAAATTATTGAATATGATGCCTTACTAAACTAGATGCCATAGTCGGCTTGGACACGAATGCATTGGTGGCCCATGATATGGGACATGATGGTACTATACAGTCATACTATTTCACATAAGAGTATACGATTAGGAATGACACATCCTTGTGCTACAACCCTTCCCAGCAGGGGTATAGGTATTAGGTATATCATTGGGGGGAAGCCCAAGGTTATGTACCAACGGTGGTGGTTAGAAATATGCCTGGCTGATTATTAGGATTGTCAGCAACTTCGGTGATATAACAAGAGGGCCAATCGTAGTGCTTTTAATTTAATGTAGGGCATGGCCCATTTTATTTTAATGTCACTGAGAAATAGCAAATTACTTTAATGTCACTGAGAAATAGCAATATACTTTAATGTCGCTGAGGAACAATAATTTACTTTTCTGGTACCCATGGTTGGCCTTCTCCAGCAACCTTATGGGGGTATCATGGGATGGGGTTTGCAGCTCATACCCAGAGCATACACACACTGTGGTTGCGAGTAGCACATAACCTATGACTTAGAATTGTTGTCTAGGTGGACTAAGATAATAAAATGGACTGCATGCATATAGGTTCATTTATATTGCGCATACAAGTTTAGTCTTTCTTTCCACTTACTGGGCTAGTGAGCTCATCCCACGTGTGCACACCAATTTTAGATGATCTTACAGGTTATTTAGCTAAGTAGCTAGAGCCGAGACCCACTGTGGAGTTTTCAATCTAGGACTAGTGCGTCCGTGAAGATCTTGGGCACGGAGCCGAGTGCCCATGCAATAGTTGTGTTGTGCGTCAGTAACATTGATACCATACTGAGACTCTTTTTGATTATTTTGAAATGTTACCCCCTTTGTACTCTAGATGTTTAAATTATATTTATTGTATATATATTACGCCTGTGGGCCCACATGTAAAGATATTATGTAATAAAATTTGGACATCAAGAGTATTGGGGTAGTTATAGATAAATACATGTAAGACTACCACTGATATACAAAATCATCTTTGTTTAGAGTGTGTGTATGCTGTACTGTGGTTACTGGATCAGATGATCCTGGTAGATTTTGGGTTAGCAGGTGTTTAATCGATCACCGGTCCGATTCTGTATGGAATGGGGTGTGACACTTGCCCTATTTTTGGAAATCCACGTTGTCCATATCAGGTGATTATGAAACTTCTGTTTAAGTTCTTTTGTATTTGATTTCAATATTTTCATTATGGCGTCGAAGCCCTGCCCAAATTTCCACAGCTAATTCCATCCCTTGGAACACGGCTCGGAAGCCCTGCCCAAATTTTCAAAGATGATTCCGACCCTAGGAATTCGAGGCAAAAGCCCTACCCAAATTTCCAAAGCTGATTCTGACCCTAAGAATATGGCACAGATGCCCAGCCCGAATTTCCAAAGCTGATTTTGACCCTAGGAATATGACGCGGAAGCTCTGCCTGAATTTCTGAAGCTGATTCCAACCCTAGGAATATGATGCGGAAGCCCTGCCCAAATTTCCACAGCTGATTTCGACCCTAGGATTACGACGCGGAAGCCCTGCCTGAATTTCCAAAGCTAATTCCAACCCTAAGAATACAGCGCAGAAGCCTTGCCCGAATTGCCACAGCTGATTCCGATTCTAGGAATATAGTGTGGAAGCCCTACTCAAATTCCCAGAAAACCAGAAACCCATGTTCACACCTTAGCATAGAAGCCCTATCAACCTTCTTACCCAAGTGCTGAAAGTTTTTTAATTTCTCCAAGAAATATAGAAGAAAATTAAATCGTTGCCCTTAAGTCAAGGAAAATTATCGAAAATTTCACCATTTTCGTCGGTCATTATCATGTAAATATTATATCATAATTTCATTTGTTTGTATAATATGTACCTCATCTCCGCATGTATTATTTTATGTGTCTATTGCATAAAATAATGATTAATTGTTATTGTTTCATGTATTAATTTTTGGATTTGTACATTAAATGTAATCTGTTTCTTCATTTTATGCGTTATCATATGTGTTTCTCACATAAAATAATGATCATAATTATCATGTCATGGAGCATCGTACACATATGTAGATAAGTTGCTTTCTACTTTATCATTCTATGTGTTATCGCATGTGTTCCTCACATGAAATAACGATCATAATTGTCATGTCATGGGGCATTGTACGTGTATGTAGATAAGATAATTGCATTTTCTATTTTTTTATGTAGATTTTATTATCTCATGTGGTTTTAATATAGATCTAAATTTCATGTGATATTTCAACATTTTCTTACAATTTTTTCATGCAAGTGTATTGTTTGAGATTTAAAATGTAACCGCAAGCGTACGAATCAGTGTAGCTACGGGTCGAACACAGGGAGAGCAGCCACCTTATTTTTTATTTCTTTTAATAATGCGAAAGTGAACTGATTAATGGTTGTGATCTAATTCTAATTACCGTCCTAAAAATAACGTCCTAACCATTCGTCATCTAAGAATTTAAAGACGCAAGCCACACAATTAAAATTAAATAAATAAATAACTAAAAGTAAACAACCCACGCAATTAAAAAAAAATAATAATAAAGGAAAAAAATGCTGAAATAAAAATAAAGTAAAAGAAAGGGGATAAAGCTAGAGAGAGACTCACAAGCAGGTTTCTCTACTTAGCCCGAGGGATGCATCATAATATGAGCTTCCCTACTTGACCAGAGAGTAACTCTTACAAGGGTTTCTCTACTTGGCTTTAGGGAAAGGGAGACAATTAAAATAAAAGCAATAAATTGATGGTTCTATGGCTAGGAGGGGCAAAGCCAACACATACACTAGCCATGAACCTTGGGGGAGAGGGATAGCAATAATGTAACGACTGAAAATAAAAATCCTAAATTAAGAAAGAAAGGGTAGTCGGAAGAGGGAATGAGAGGAGGGAGAGAAGACTACTGAAGGAGCCTACTTACTTGAATCAATGCTTGAACTTGAAAAAAAATTGCTCCACGGCTCGTGATCTTGTCACCTAGATCTAAGCCTAGAACTATAACTTAAAAAATTACAACTCAATTGCATAAATCATAAACATAAAAAGAACTGAATAAAAATAAAAGAGTACTTGCATTAATTGAAATAAAAAAAAAAACTATTACAAAAGTGATTAAAGCAAAAATAGAGAAGAACTAAAACCAAAGAGTGAGAGAGGGAGAGAGAGAGCAACTAAAAAAAAACTAGAAGAAGAATGAATTGTGTCTCCTCCTCTTACATGAGTTGTATTTATAGGGAATGGAGAGGTAGGGTAACAATTTTCTCTTTCCTAAAAGAGAGAAACCCACAATTGATTGTGAGATCTTTTGAGTCCAAAAGTGCTAAGATGGAGGAGAGAGAAGAGAGAAATAAATTTTGAGAAATTTCCTAAAATTTTTTGCTTATTTTCTTTCCTTTTTCTTCTAATTTATTTTTCTTCTTTTTTTTTTCTCTCTCCTAGGGACGACTTTTTTTTTCTTCCTTTGTGTGATTTGGACAATCTTTGGTGATGATGTGGAGGAGAGAGAAGATTTGGACAATTTTTGGTTCTCCCATTTTTTTTCTCTTTCCTTTTTTTTTTCTTCTCTTCTTGCTTCCACGATTTTGCTTTCTTTTTTTTTCTTTTTTTCTTGTGCACCCTTCCACGATTTTGCTTGCTTCTAAAGCAGAAAATCTTCAACAAAATCTTCTAAAAAAAACAACCATAAGATTCGAACTTGAGACCTCTTGGTGAGCAAGAGAATTTTGTACACCATAGTCACCAACTAAGCTAGGTAGTTGTTGTTACCAAAAACAAATCTTTAATCACTTAAGGATGTGGTCCATCGATCCTTGTTGGCATTTGGAGTATTCCTTGTACCTCTGGGACAATTGCAAACGGACTGATTCTGCATCTCGGTTCAGTTCTGATCCATTATTCTTTTTCTGACCCGAAAAAGAATAATCATTTGTACGGGTGACCAAACGAATGTGTACTTTTAATTGAACACGTCCATCTTGCTCAGAATTTCGTCCTCTTCGCAACCATGGAAAGAAATAGGACCTCTTTACGTGTAAAATTGAAGATATGGCTCCCGATAGTCCTTAAGACCTTGAAAATATAAAACCTGCAAAAAGAGAGTAAAACCCAAGGTAGCTCCATTCTAAATATGTAAAATGTATGTTTTACTACCCTAGATTTCACACATAAATGTGCTCATCACTCATTGACTCTTTAGATGTCATGGAAAGAGGGGAGACTGGGGTGTTAGTGGTGGTGGTGGTGGCAGATGTGCAGCTCTGTTCATTCTGAAGACACAATCAGGGAAGAAGAAAACCAAGGGAGACTGATATGGGGGAGGGGAGCAAGAGAGAAACAGGGGGCAAGGACTATCTGAGACCAGAATTGGGGAAGAAGAAAAGAAAAAAATTTCACAGGTGAGACTGTGATTGGAAGAAGAAGATGGTCTATGGTAAATAACTTAATATATACATATATACACATTACAATTTACTTCCCCTGGGATGTGGGGCCCTAATTTTCCTTTCCTTCACTTACCTGCCAAGCTTCAAACATAAGGTTTTGCATGATATTCATTGCCAACTCAAGTAGATTATTTCAACCTTTGGAAATCACAGGAAAATTCTAGAAGTGTACGACCTTGATAATTTATCATCTTCCAACTTAGTTACTGGTTAATAAATTTAAACAAATTTAAATTTTGAAAGAAAAAAAAATGCACTACTTAATGGTTTGGACTAAACAGATCAGGGTCAAACAATTCAACAAAAATTCTATCATTTTACCAACATCCAATATCCCCTTCTGTGAAAGTGTTTTCTTGTTTACATATATGGCACCATAGGATAAACACAGATTTGAGCTTTAAAAATGCCAAAGAATACAGATCAGAGAAGAATTAGTCGTAGCCAAAGACAATGAAATAGGGTGAACATTTTAGGCAGAACTAGTAGCTAATAATTTAGAGGTTGCTGAAATAATGGAGCATTTATGTCAACTACGTGTTCCAAGCTTGATGGCCTGCAAGAATGTGCAAGTATTATGAAGACCAACTTGGTTCCCGTAATAAAACAGGAAGGAATAGTTGACTCAGCAGCATCGCGTACTGAAGAAGATAAAGGAGCAGTCAATTCTGACACCGTTGAAAGACAATAATGAGGAACTCTCCAAGGTGAAGCCAGACTATATAAAAAGCATATTTATTGCTTAACCTTTATAAAAGGCTTGTTTTTGCAGCAATGAGACAAAAAAAATTTAGAGTTTTAACACCTGAGTCTGAAATTGTATGTACATTGTACAAAAGCACCTGGATGGTTTACAGTTATGTTTATATATGAAAGCTATAAAATCATCAATTTTGCAAAAATGGGAAATTTCATTAAATAATGAGGTATTCAGGTACGAATTTCACACCCCAGACCCAAAATTAAGACTGGAGTTTCTTAACGACAAAACAAGGTTATTATTACTAAATCAGGTTATTATATATAGGTCAAACGGTCTCTAATAAAAACCAATCAGAAAAAACATAATAGCAATGCACAGTGAGAAGCAAATTTGGGAATGCTATAAACTACAAAAGTGGCCAAAACATAGGATACATGCAACAAAACTTTTCATACAATTTTAGTCAAATAAGAGCAAAAAGTGAAGTACTAATGTATGCACAGTATTCACAACAGATTTCCAACTGGATAGCAGAAGATAAATAAATATACAAACTTACCAAAATATTTAAGATATAAAATAACCTTTAGCTTCTTCAATTCCACAACAGAGAATCCTCCAATAATCCTTTTTCTTTTTTTTTAATCTTTTCCCGTGTCAAAGAAGAAGGCATCAGAAAAATAAGGGGAAATCGTTATAACAACCAACAAGTCATGGGAAGAAAATGAAGATTACCTATCTTACCGCCCTAATCTAGTTCCTACACATGAGAATTACAACATATGACAATCTTAAATCCAAAAATGTCCGCTATAAGACAATATCACCAATACCTACACTAAATTCCCATACTAAGTACCCATCCAAACCCCATCATAGTCTGCAAAAACAAGAATATGCTAGAAGCTGCTCTAAATTATCTAACCGGAATATGGTGCATCAGACACATCTATTGCTATATTAATAATTATAAATGACCATTATAAACTCACCTCATCTTGGTAGACAAAAAACTGGAAACCACTCCTAGCACTTGGCCACATGCAGCCAGGCGTGGGTTTAATTTCTTGCCACTACAATAAGTCATCGTTGATGTTAGTAAACATATCAAATTTCAAACCAGGAAGACATCAAAAGTTGTGACAAACACCAAGAAAAATGAACTGAGGATGTCACCTTGAATTGATCCAGATCAAATACATGCAGATCATTAAAATACCTACAAACAGACAAAGTAAAAATGAATCCATCAATGATCAACCATTAAACACAAAGATAAACCTTAAAAAATCCCTTGCTAACAGCCTAACAGTTTGGAGGTTACTCAGCATTACTTAACTCACTGCCTAATAAATGTAGAACCATGAAATAGAATAATAAAGTTCAATTGATTCATGAAAATTTTAAAAATTTTTATTCCTTAGTTATATGAAATAATAAAGTTCAATTGATTCAAAATAGAACCATGACATAAAATAATAATGTATTGTTTCAGCAACCAAATTCAAGAACTCAGTTGAGACAGTAATACATGGCATTACCTTCCATGAAATGTCGAATTATCGAAAATAGTAATAACAATAATGATGATGATAGTGGAGAGAAGCCACGTGGCATTCTACTTGGGGCTCAAATTTTAATGGACATGTCAACATCCCCCACTACTCATGCATCAATTTTCAGCCAAATTGGTTTTCACTGCATTTCAGAATGAAGGTTCACATATTGGCTGAAGAGTCAATCTTCCCCCTCCCCAACTTTGTTGGTGGAGGGGAGTGAAAATACAAGGGAAAGAGTTCAATACAGGGTGAGCCATACCATTGAAATGGGGCCACCAGATCTGGCATGGGACAAAGCAGAGGACAACTTTAAGCTTACCTATCGAATAGTTAGAATAATCAGATCAGACCTCCATGCAGAAAAATGGGCGCATTGGAGAAGGAATTGGTAGATAGGTTTGCATTCAATTGGAATTTGATTTAGTTGTTCGTTGTTTTGTATATAACCGCTTGCTTGGTTTCCTGTCTGCTCTTTGAATCCAATTTTTTACCAACTAGGGACTGAAAGGGATGAATTATCTGATAATTGTTGTCAATTTTAGTGTCATATTTTTTAATTTTTACCATGTCATTCTTTTGAACTTGAAATGGGAAATTATCAGACATTACAGAGAAAAAGCCAACCATTATATCAATCAGTATACAATTAAGTCAATACTCTGGCAGCTGCTCAATGGGCTGAACTATCTCCACAGGTAAGGTTGTTGTCCCTTGCACAATGATGGGGGACTTCTGTCGTTTAGTGTTTCAAGTAGTTTGCTTATTCTTTCTCAAATTGTTGTGTTCTCTTGTACCCTTAGAATTTAAAACAGGTTTACAACTTAATTTGTTTGGATCCTTGCTGCAGTAGTTAGATTATACATCGGGATCTAAAGGCATCAAACATTCAAATGTATAGAAAGGGTCTTACTATGATGATGACGTTGTCAAATAACAAATTGTCTAATAGTCTAACGTATAGAGAGGGAACTCCACCAGATTTTTTGTAATGCAATGATGATGTTTTCAAAAAACAAATTGTCTAATAGTCTAATGTATAGAGAGGGTCTTACTACCCGTAGGAAGTTGTATCAAAGGATACTCAATACAATACCAAGGGTGTATAAAAAAAATGGAAGAATCTAATGCAATATTCATTAATAATGTTCACTATCCAAGCTCATATAATTTAACTAGTCCATTGTGTCAGATGCTCATGGTTCCCCAGATCACAAAGTGAGTGTCAGCACCTTGTAGTCTTTCCTCCCTACAAACCAAGGGGTGTAGGGTAGGTGGTAATGTTGTATCCCCTGATCTCTTGCAAGAAAAAATGGGTCCATTAACAGTGTAGGCTGCTCTTTGCCAGCAAGTGTCCATTTGCATGTTAAGGCAATATAGTAAATTAAAGTTAATAATACTTAAATATGCATAATTGAAGAAAATTTCACATGTTTGTCTACTTAGGCCTCATGCAAACCATTGCCTTACCAACCTTCTAATATTAATTGTTGGACCCAGTTTTTCTTAAGGCCATGGTAAAGGAGGCATTCCTTCACCTATGGCCATCATTGTGCTTGGATCGGTCTCAGGGAACAGTAAAGGGCATTTCGGACCTTCAACATTTATGAGGGGGGACTGATGATGGCCTTAGATTTGTGGATAAACCCTTCACCGCGGGAGAGGGAAAATTTTCTCCTTACTCTTTTTTTTTTTTTTTATAAAACTTTCTCCTCAATTGTTGACAGCAATTTTGGCATTTTTTGCATCCAAGTGTTTTTAAAGAATGGGTGGCTGTCAACATTTGCGTACTGTTGTCAAAATAAGAACATGCGCATGACATGAACCATGCCAAAAACCTAAATATTGTGTCCAATAACTTAATTGTCTCCCAACATGAGACATGCTTGAAATTTACACCAATAAATCATATTAGTTGGTGAAGAACTCCAAAGATATAGAAGTTCTTTACAAGTTAAACACAAAAAAGGAACGACACTAATTAGACAATATTCATAGTTGTCACAGCATCATGGCAACCCAAGGCGGTGGAGGGGTGGCTAATCGATTTGGCGATGAATCGCCCGCTATGGTGATCAAATTGCCCATGTGTTATTTTCTATTTCCCCTATTTTCTGAAGTTATTTAGTATATTGCAATATAAACACTATAACATACAAAAATCAACATTAAGCAACATCAAGTCATAAAAAATCAACATAGTCGCACTCACATCAAGTCATCAAAAACCAACATGACTTGTTGACATTTAGAGAAATGCTCTTGTTCTATAATAAGTTTGATTAATCAAATGATTTTATTTTTACATGAGACTTTTTGTATTATGTATAACACAAAACTAGTTTTCCAACAAGTCTAAGATTACTTAAATGATAATCTCAGTTGTTACGACAAAATTATGTTCCGGTCAAACTTATTTTAAAGTGCGCGAATGTTGTTAAATCGCCTAAATGGAAATAATTTTATGGACATCAAACAAAATATTATTTTACTGGACTTTTGGTTTTTAGCAATATTTTACCATGATAAAATTTATAAAATTTTCAGACTGGAGAAAAACTATAGCATTTGAAAGTTGAAAATCGCCCTACAACAAAAAAATCCAGTTTTTGTTCTTGGACTAGGGGGTTGACTTTTTATCCTTTTGGAATTTGATTTTTAAACTATTTTTTTATTGGATTCAAATGTGAAGTATTTGCTTATTTATGAATAATATCTTAAGTAAATGAAATAACAAATATAAAAATATTAACTTGGCGAAACCTAGGCCCCAGGAAAACCGCCTGGGCACCAAGGCCATGCCTTAACAACTATGACAATATTCATAAGCAGAAGAGATCCCATATCTTGGCTGGTGCCTTCGCTATCATTATCAAATTATCTGAATTATCAAGTAGTCCAGCATTTGTCAATCACATATCAACCGCTATAGAAAAAGGAAGCAGTGCTTCTTACCAGCAGCCCATGGCCAAGGACTAGGGGTGTCAATTTGTGGCCCGACCCGACTAAACCAACAGGGACCGACCGTTTATAGGCCGGCCCGGCCCAGACCTTTTATTAAACGTGTCGGGCTTGAGCCCGGCCCGTTTACAAACGGTCAGTCTCAGTCCTACTACTTGGACCGTTGGGTGCCCGACCGAGACCGGCGTATTGTGCACCGGCCTGACCCGACCTTTTAATGATTGTGTAGAATACCTATTTTACCCCCCAAATTAAAGAGTAAAAACTAAAAAAGTAAAGACATGTTCACATTTTAAATAATAGTTATATTTGGTATCATTTATTGATTTATTATCATTGTTTTGGGCTTGCATGAGTGGGCTGGAATATAAAAGCACATTTTAAAGAGGGCTCATTTAAAAACCGGTTAAAGCCCGTTTAACATTAAACATTTCCGTAGCCTAGTTAAGGCCCGATTAAAGCCCGATTAAGGTAGCATGATTATAGCCCGAGGCCGACCGACCGAATATAAAGCGTACCGTGCCCTCATTACTAAGCCCGATTAGTTAAATGAGCGGACACGCTGCAGCCTTTGACAGTCTTCAGGCCCAATTTAAGCCCGACCGAAACCGGACCGGCCCGACCGGTTGACACCCCTACCAAGGACCACGAACCTATTTCCTGCAAGGACTTCACCACCAGTTACCATGAACCTCAACATCCCCTAACCTAATTTATCCCACCAAAGAGAACCCTAATAATTGGTGGGACTTAGGAGACAACATCCATAATGTAAAAGAGGTCATGCCATGCCCAGTCTAATGTACATTCTCATCTTTTTGCTGGCTGCAGCAAGCCTTCTAGTTCTAGGCCCTAAAGAGAAGCTGTATACCAACTATCTACCAAACTCAACTCAACTCAACTAGGGCACATACCAACTCCATGAGAGCAGCAACAAATATCTTGTCCTACAAATCCACCCTATCTAAGACCACATCATCCTTGAATCATAAGCAATCAGCCCAACTTATTTGGCCTTCAACTTGAACCATGTCACCCCTCACAAGAGGGGTCATTGGTCCTTGTTCCCTTGACTGAACCATCTCAATAAACTTTCCTTCATCTTGCCACCTATCAGTATTATCTCATGCTCCCGCAAATGCATTAATTTCTTAATCTATCATTTTCAGTCTTCTCACTCATCCATATCAACATTTATGTCTCAATTACAATCATTTTATGTATATCTTTTCTCCAACTTGCTAAACTGCACTCTCTTACTATTATTGGTTCACAGGACAAAATGCTGAGTTCTGTCTTCCTCTATTCCTCAACATAAAAGAAACAACTTTTAATAAAACTAGCAACCCACAAAAAATGTTTGCAAGGTAAGGAGTCCCTAAGAGGACAATAAAGCATTAAAAGAATGTTGAATGCAAAAGAAAAGGCAGAACTAAGTGCATCCCAAAAAAAAAAAAGATAATTATATTTTAAATTCATAGAGGGGAAAGCATGCAACATCAAGCAGCTCTAACAGTAAGTTAAAAATTAGAGAGGGGAAATTTTAACAAATTCAATACTTGAAAAGAACTGAACAACAACCTTACTTCTCTAAGAGTATCATAGAAGCCACCAAAAACAATTATCTTATGCTTGTATAGTACCTGTGACATGCAAAAAAATGCAAATAAGGAAACTAGAGAATGGCTGCAGACTTCTACAAGAATGTGGCATGCGAACTACTTTTAATATAATCTGTAACAGTTAACAAGAATTGAATGTCCAATACACAACAATGAATAAACAATCAAATGGTACACAAGCATCAATAGCAATGTTGATATAAATCCCCAAGAAGTTTACAATTCAAATAGGCGGCTAAAAAAGCTTATTCCCTTTGGTAATAAGATTGCAAAGGAAGAAGAGAATGTATAAAATGCCATTGCCAAACCTTGATCAGATATCTTTAGAGGTAAAAGCCCTTCCTAGAAGAGGTTCTGAAAATCTGAGTTTGAGATATTGGTGAAAAAACAATCTGTCAAAGAAAGATCCCCACTGCACTTGATTAAAGCAGCTTCAAGATTATAGATGAGGAGTTCACAAATGTGCTGTAATACTTTAAAATTGCTGCTAACTTTATTAACTTGATTCCAAATCACTAATTGCTGATTATTTTATTTAGATGTTATAATGACACTATAAACCATTAATTTAACTATTTAAGTCCTATTAACTTTTACATAGCAGTTATATTACCATATTCCATGTATTTTTCCATATCACAGGCTTAGAGTATATTTCCTTCATCATCTAGGCTTTGGACGCCTTGAAACATAAGGCATATAGTCACATTGGGAATCAAGGCCCACCTTGTCACCTAGGCTTGACTCGCAACTATTAACCATCAAAACATCCCAACAACGCCACTAAACTTAAAATGCATGACACATGGTAGGCCATATAAGGAACCTCTGCCTTTGATATTTTTTTCATGGTTCCATTGATCATCTAAATTTTTCTATTCACAGTCTATTTGGTTCATTAAGGTAATCAATTGATTACCTTCCCCAACTCCTGCCAAACAACCCCCCCCCCCCCCCAACAAAAAAAAAGGAGGGGGGGACCTGTATCAGTTCAGACTTCAGACTGACATCTGCAGATCTGCTACAGAATAATGCAAAACATAAACTATTCAGGATCAAACCCCAACCCCCAAATATATCTGTTTGTTGTCATTGTCCTCGATTTCCAGCCTGCAGCTTAATTCTTCATCAATCAAACCAAAGTCCACCCCTAAGATGTCGTTTTGAGACTCTTGACTGCAAAGGACTGCCTTTAATTTGTGAGATCAAGACTATGTTGCCTTGGGTATTCTACCAGGCATTGGTTGCCTCATCAGAGTTGAGATAAAGTTCAAATGCCATTAAAATTTGAGGAAAGAATGAAAAATCAAACCAGAAACACTGACGAGTGATGAAGAGAATACAAGTCAAATTGTACTCGCATTACGGAGCCTGTATCAGATCATTGTTCTCTTGAAAGTTGAAAGCTATTCAAATGGTTACAAGGCTCCAAGTCTCCAACCATCTCCATCTACATCATATCAATACTCAAACCATCCCATATCAAGTGCCTTGCTAGCTCCACCAAACACATAACACCTTAGGTGCACACCCAGACATAATTTGACATATGATTCCCCAATCTTAAGGTGCACTTGGCAGTTTTAGCTTAGTTGCTCCCAGATCTGGTTTATGTTACTAATAAACACATGTGAAAATGGAAACTCAACAAAAATATGACATAAGAACTTCTGAGTGTATAATAAGCTTAAAGCTTTCTGTAAATACAAATTTTTCAGAAAGTATCACACTAATAATGCAACTGAGGATGGATTAGAAAGTTTCCAAAAAGTATAAGCAATTACAATAACTTGAATGGGTTTGATGCAATCATATATAAAAACCCTGAGCATACCATACGATGACCAGAACGCGGACTTGGACACCCTTTCAAATTTAGCTGTTCCCACTGATTTGTTTTCAGGTCTAACATCCAAAAGTCCTACAACAAGAAAAATCAACGCATATTCCAACATTTAAGCACAGCTGAACTAAGAGAAAAATTTACAACAAAAAAAAACTAAGAACCAAGAGCTTATGACATCAGAAACAAAGTTTAATTCCATAAGAATAAAAAAAAAAAACGTGATATTAAAAGTTGAATACCTTATAATGATGAAACCGCTCTTGATTTGGAGATGTAAACTCACCACCTGAAAGGGGAGGGGAGGGGATAGAGCATTATAAATAAACTTTTCATCTAGAAGAAACCACAAATACAATCACTGAACTTTCTGCATTATACCAAAAGTATAAATATAATTCTTCCAAGCAACAGCCTGATGTGCACTACGAGGTGGTGGACTGTTAGGGCTCGATACCAACTTCCACTCCTGCTTCTCCACATCATAACGGTAAAGATCACCATAAACAGATGTCTGCACAAGCACAAGAAAATGAATTACACCTCTCTTCTTCTTTCTTTTTTTTTTTTGGGGGGGGGGAGGGGGGGGGTGTGGTGGTGTGGGGTTTGGAAGTAAAATTTGAACCATCAAGCTAATAAATGTCGAACCTTGTTACCATTGTAGAATTCACCCCCATACAAAATCAGTTCCGTATCTTTCAAGGGATTAATGTTCATCTACACAATCAGAATGAACAGACATAAAAAATCAAGGAACAGTGTCAGACATTGCGACACAAACAAACACACACACACACACACACACAGATTACTGGAAGGATACCTACCGAACAGTTTGATCGAGGGGATGGCGCCGGTACGTTTTCCTCGACGTGGACTTCCTTCTTTTTGGCTTCCTCTTTCTGTATGCTCATCTGTTGACGAGAAAATCACAAACCAACCGTTCATGAATCTACAGAACTACTATAATTCTCTACTACGAGTTGTATCGTCAAAACGTTTAAAACTAGTGAAATCTAGACAAATTTTCAAATTTAGGTTCACTAAACTAAAATTGTTGTGGCAAGTAAGAAATTCTTCCTCTTGCATTACAGGTAGAAGCATTAATTTTAACCCCAGAAATCTATGAGTTGTACAAATTAAGAAAGGAAATAAAGACGAAATGAATTCAAAGAGTAACTGAAATTTAAAAACTAAAAATGAGAATGATATTTCGATTTGCTTATTTGATCTCTTCCATACCAGGATGGCATCAATGTCATCTTCTTGAGAGACTTTTTTACTCTCCCTCCGAGCTTTCTTCTCCTCTGCTTTCGCTGTTTTCCTTTCTGTCTTCTCTTTGCCTTTCCCGGGCTTCTTCGTTTTCTTCCCCATCCTCTTCTAGTCTTTGCTTCCTCCAACTACTTTCCGATATCACACAGAGCAGTGTGTAAGCTGGAATGTCCGCGCCTCCGCGGGTTCCAAGTATTGTAGTTCAATAGGGAACTTCACACGGAGAAGAGAATGTAAACGGTAATTATGCACTTCTTGTATTCGACAAGTGAGTCCCTCGCCAAAACTAGGGATTTGAACGCATTGGATGTGATCGGATCCGGATATCCTTTTACTGGATACGGATGCAATTCAAATATGGACTTTTGACTATCCGTTTACTGTTGGGTATTATTGCCACGCTAATGTGGATGATCTATTAAGCACATAGTGGCTTGGTTCACTTAAAGGGATAAACCCACTCTATGATCTTTGTAGTTGTCATTACATGAAAACACAATTCACTCATAGAGTTATAGCGAGGATCCAATTGGGATACTGTAGAAAATCCTACAGGATTAATCTTTGAGTTCATGTGGCAAATTTCATCAAGCTTTACACATGGAAGCTTGTCAAACACCATCATTGTATGTATTCTTCGTTACCATTTATGGTTCTATCATGATGAGTCCCGTCAATTACACTAGATGCGGTTAATCTATATTTATGTGTTCTAATCACGGACGATTATCCAATTTATTTTCCCAACATTTACATCCTTGATTTTATGTAATCCATAACTTCCTCCCCAAGCATATACTTTGGCTCTTAATCCATGTCTCTCAATTGTCTTAGTTTTTTTCCTTGTTCTCTAAAAGCTGTATAATCTTAAAAAACCCTCATGATCATTATATTGGTTGTTATGCCAATAGCAACGCCAGCCAACTAAGTTGGTATAGAAGAACTGTTGTGTTGTGGGGAAATCCTTCTCTATACAAGTTCTCGTATGAGATTTTTACAAAATTTTAATAGGCGAGAGGTGTAAGCACTAAGAGGTGTGAAGCAATCTCTTATTTTTTATTATTAGTTAGATATATTCAAATAGATAAATTATGCCTCAAATTATCTAGATTAATATCTAGAAATCCTCTAGCCGGATATGGATATCCCTAAACAAATGTGGATGTTAATTGAATTTTGATTTTTGATCATCCATTTACACCCTTAACTCCAATTGTGTTGTGGTCATTAGGGCCTGAATTGCACCCCATGATATGGGGCAAGTGAGGAGTACTCAAACCAAGGTAGGGATTATGGCACACATGGATAAAGAATATCTTTTTTTTTTTTTTTGTTGGTAGGAGGATAGAGAGTATCAATGTGACTTTACAAGCAAGTTTCAAAACATAGAAGGAGGTTGCTGATAAAAACAATCCGGTCTATGACTTTGGTTACTATTGTGTACCCTATCTAGTGGATGAGTCAATGTCGTTTATATAAAGAGTGAGGGTAAAGATCAACACTGCATAATAAACAAGTATATTCATTTTCCATTGAAGAAATAATATATATAGGTTCACACAAACATTGCATCATACTTTGTAAGGTGTATTGACTTTATTATGGATCGGCCACAGGAAATATGGTTGTGTGGGGTCAGTGGTCCGACGAAATGAGATGAACGCCGGCCCAGATCGAGGTCCATGTCATATTTATGGGTCCCACTCGGTAGGAAGGCGTTGGCCAGCAAAACGAAGAGAGTTGAATCGCGAGTCACGGTCACGTTTCGACACAATGGAACCAGTGGAATCTGTAGTCTTCACCAATTTTCTTATAAACGGCGAGAAAGCTCAGTGGGCGGCTTGATCAAAGATCGAAACGAGCCCCAGACACTGAACCAGGCGACCCATCGTTTATAGTCACCGTTGTGGTCGGCGCAGAAAAAAGCTGAATCGGAGCTGGGGAAGCACGACCCACAAAGGCGGTAGGCGTCGAGCGATGGGGAGAGCCACGGGGATCGGCTTTCTCCTTCTCTCGCTGTCTCTGTTGTTGCAGGGAATAGGAGCTTCTTCAACTTCGCCCTCTCAACAGGTTAGTCGGATTTTCTTGCAGAAAAACCCTGCTCCCTTTCTTCTTCTTTCTTTTAATTTAATTTTTTTAAGCATTTCTCGTGTATTTTCAGTTTGCTTGAAGGTGTTCTCTCTCTCTCTCTCTCTCTCTCTCTCTCTCTCTCTCTCTTCCTTATATAACACTAAGGGATTTAAATAGAAGTGGCGGATAGGTATGCTCACTCATCGAGGAGAAAGACACTGTGAGTAATATAACGGAGTCATACATTTAGAGAATTTCAAGATTCGTAGTGTGTTTGTTGTGGGTTTAAGATTTGTTCATTTAAAAGAGGAACTCAGGAACGGCTCTATAATCCTTTATTGCCACCTTAATTTTTGACTGATTAAGAATCTCTTCTGTTACGGATATGGTATTTGGGGTTGGAAGCAGTACAATTGTACTCACCTTACGAGTTCGGTATGGGTAAGATCAACAAGAACACAAAGATAAAGAAACAACACAGAAGAGAAAGTAGACTTATGTGGTTCGGCAAAATCGTTACATCCATGGTCTGAGATCAGTTTTTTTCACTAGGAACAAAAGAAGAAAAATAGTATAATCTTACAATTTGATTCCCAAACCCAGTTCCCCTTGTAGACCCTCTCTCTTCCAATTTCTCACTTGGTCACTCACTCACGACTCACCTTCTTTCTCTGATACATTCTCTCATGGTTCTCCTACATACCTTTTGGAAGACACCTCTCATTTCTTAGACTCATCTACCTTGCTTTCTCTCTCCATGATAGAGAAAACCGACTAACTCTTTCTCCCTTTGTCTTCCCGTGGAGAAAACTCCACTTTGTTCTAACGACTTCGATAACCAATGACTTCTACTATCTTAGAAGAGTTAGTCTTGTTGACTACTGCACTTTGTTTTAATTTTATCAAATCAATATCTTTCTTCATTAACCAATGTAGACCATTTAACTAACCCCTCAACTGGTCTGGATAAAAGCCACCAAATCTAACAAGGGGTACCCTGTAATTTAAATATGTTGGTATCATTAAAAAAAAAAAGTTGTTGGTACTTATCCTTTCATTTATATTTATCATGTATGAAGTAAAGGCATAACTTGGCAAACCAAGTTGTTTAATAAAATTATGAGTACAAGAAAAATGTTAGATGAATAAAGGAGAAGCATTGTGGTTAAGAGTTATAAAAACTAAGGTAATATTCAAATCTATAGCAACCATAGAGGAATAAAACTTACGAACCATAATATGAAATTTGTTGGGTTTGGTGGTTTTTATCTTGACCAATTGGTGGGTTGGTTCAATGGTCTAGTTGGATTGCCAACTAGAATGAAAGGTGAAGAGTTTTCAAGTGGTTGAAGCTTTCAAAGGAAGTTGAGTCTTTAACAAGATTAAGTCTTCCAAGAGAGTGGAAGTGGTTAGTGGTTGAAGTCATTAAACAAGGTGGAGTTCTCCATGAGACACTTTGGAAGAAGTATGTAGTGGGTTTTCTCTAAGGAGAAAAAACAACAAGGTAGAGGAGGAGTCTATAAAAGTTATCTTTAAAACGAGTAGAGAGACAGAGTAGAGTAGAAAGAGAGTGGGTGAGTGAGTGATCAAGTGAGAAAAGAGAAAAGAGAGCAGTGCACAAGAGACTTGGGTTTGGGAATTAAATTGTAAAGGTTGTAGTGTTTTTCTTTTCTTTTTTTGTTCTTGGTGGAAGTTTGATCTCACTCCATGGATGTAGGCAGTTTTGCCTAACCACATAAATCTCTTATCTCTTGTGTATGCTTGTTATTTTTTTTTCTATGCTCATTGATCCTATACATAAGTTGTTTAGTGCCATATAAGATTTCGTAAGGTGCTCATGTCCGAAACTAAAACATTGTTTTCACTACTGGGAGAGAATTATTGAAACCAGCCTGAGAGAAGAATATTTTGGATAACCAATTTTGTTTTATGCCAGGAAGATCAATCACAAATTTATTTGCTTAGGAGATTAGTGGAAATATTTAGAGAATGCAAGAAGGATCTCTACATGGTCTTTATTGATTTAGAAAAATCTTATGACAAGAGTCTCTAGAAAATTTATTTGATAAGTGTTAGAGAAGAAAAGTGTTTAAGAGAAAATATGTGGACATAGTTAAAGAATTAAAGCAATGTATAATGTTGCAGTAACTAGTGTAAGAACTATTGGAGGGGGTAGGGTAATGAATTCCCAATTACACACATAGGTGGATCTAGCTTAACGGTAGAGAGCTTGCTTTGATTGTGTGAGGTCCAAGGTTCAATTCCATGTACTACATAATAAATATGTTCGACCTATAAAAAAAAAATGTTATAGTAGCTTTAAGCCCGTATCTGTTTGCGCTAATCATAGATGGGTTGACGAGAGACATTCAAGATCTTATCCCTTTGTATATGATCTCTGATGATGATGAAACAAGAGCAGGGATAAATGCAAAGTTATAATTATAGAGATCAACCTTGGAATCAAAAGGTTTTAAGATAAGTAGAATAAAAACAAAGTATATATTATGGTGTGTAACTTTAGTAATAATAAGACTAAAAATGAGGTGGTGAAAATTCATGATAGGGAGATACTGCAAAGTGAAAATTTTAGGTACCTAGGCTTGATCATAAATAAAGAAGGAGAAATATAGGATGAAGTTGCCCGAAGAATTAGAATAAGGTGGATGAAGTGGAGGGGTGCGTCCGGAGTGTTGTTTGATTGACGTATTCTTTTAAAACTCAAAGAAAAATTTGATCGGACTATTATACAATTAGCAATGATGCATGGAGCTGATTTTTGGGTAGTGAAGAAACAACATATAACAAACTTAGTTAGCTAAAATGAGGATGTTGAGATGGATGAATGGTAAAACTAGAAAAAGATAAAATAAGGAATGAGCAAATTAGACCTAATTTAGGAGTAACTCCAATACATGATAAGTTATAAGAAAGTCGTTGAGGTGGCATAGACATGTGCAACGGAGGCCTCTAACTACTATAGTATGGAGGGGTGATTTGATTCAGATTTAAGGAGCTAAAAGAGCCAGGGGTGGGCCTAAAATGACTATAAGAGAAGTGGTGAAGAAAGACATGCATATCTTAGGACTAGTAACAATAACAAGTATGGCTTTGAATTCAGCTGATTGGTGGAAAATGATCCATATAGCGGAGTACATTTATTTGGGATAAGACTGAGTTGAGTTGAATATTCTGTCAGCTGCATAAAGATAAAAGGACATAGTTCGCCTCATACTATTAGGTGTTTGAATCAAGTATAAGAAAAGGGAAGGGGGGTAGACCAAGGTGGTTTTGGTGGTTCTATTGACTAATTAATTAATTTTTCGTTAGTTACATCTTATAGGCATAATGAAGAAATTTGATTCTCAGGTGTTTCCCGCTGCATCTTGGAAACTATAGCTTTTGTTTCTAGTTATATACTGCACCTTGGTCTTTTTTCTTTATTTATATGTACTCTTCATCAAGCAGTATCTATCATTACTATGTTCTACTTGAACAGTTCAAGTCCTTGCAGCGATACTTGGCATTGGTATACTTCAGTTGTCCTTTCTTCACTATGTTCCCTATTTTTGTTGTCCTGAACTTGTATTTTATATAAAAAATTTGGATTTTTCTGTCTACTTTAATGAAATGTGAATTCATGTTATCTTCACCATTAATGTTTTCATGTTGTTTATGTTCCAGGATTTCAGAGAATCAGTTGCTGCAAGGTAATAGGGGTTCCATGTTTTGCTTTGATAATTTGTTGGTTTCACCACTCAGCATCACCAGCATCTTCGGACTGGATTATATACCTATACGAGAGTTTAAACATTGGGCTTGAAAGCCATATCTAGCCAGGGCGGCATGCCAAATGGTTTATGCAAACTTTGGAATGGACTCTGGTTACTGATTGTTTGTGTCATACCGATGTTTGATGTTTTGTCCGTGTTTAAAATTTTAAATTGGTTTAATGTGTTAGGACTCTGAAGCAAGGGCAAGAACACACTCATGAAATACATTGTTCAAGAGAAAGGAGCCGTGCTGCCTGGAAAATCATTGACGAGGTATTGCCGTACTTCGGCTTGTAAATTTGGACAACTTTTCACTCATGGTTTGTGTTTTGATCCCTTCGTGAGTAATAACAAAGCTGGTTGTACTGATAAATGGTATGCAGTATCTGATGCCCTTTGTTGAGCAAGAGCAATATCAAATTCCAAGTAGATGCAGGCTTCATCCTGACAATGATCTGTTCAGAGATCAGGAGCAGCACAAGATCCATATTGATATAAGTGAATGGCGGTGTGGGTACTGTAAGAAAAGCTTCCGGGCGGAGAAGTTTCTTGACCAGCATTTCGACAGTAGACACTCCAATCTGCTGAATTCTGTAAGTGGACTCTGGTTTCCTATAGCTTCACCTTTCGCTTACTCTTTTTTGCCATTTCCTTCTCTTTGGACTACTACCTTTTTTTTTTTTTTTTTTTTTT
>NC_056561.1:34447286-34509434 GCF_013358625.1 Macadamia integrifolia | reverse complement strand
AAAACCTTCATAGGCATATTGTGATACAACTGACCTCAACTTGCTTAGTGACTTCAAGGACTCTTTCCAGCCCCATCACCACCATTGGTGAACTCAAAACCCGTGATTCTTCATCCTCTTCTGGTTGGTCATGATAGACCACAGTTTCAAGAATTGAATCGGCCGAAGCCAATCCCAATTCTCACCGTTCTGGAGTGGCCAATTCCCTCTGCATTTCTACGGTTCTGGAATGCTGATTCCGGCTGAATCAGATTCGGCAGGACTCAGTTTTTTCCTGATTCTGAGTTTAGTAACCTTGTGATAGACATAAGGTCTATGGATGGAGTTAAGCTAAAGGTACGTGAATTCAATGGAGAGGGACACAAAGATGTTTCTGAGCTGGAATGCTGGATAGCCTTGGTGGGTAGAATTGGGAGAGGATTCTAGCGGCTGCGGCTCATTGCTATTAAATTGAGAGTGTTTTCGAGTTTGATGGGCTGTCCACTTGTATTGGGGTGTTTCATTGTGGCCTTGTGTACCATCATGTTCCCTGTCCTTGACTCCATTCAGGATAGGGTGTCAAAAATATGATTTGAGCATTCAAGTTCCATAAGCTAATGTTGAGGCACAGGATTCAAGAAGTATCCAATTTTTAAATGGGATATAACTAACAGAATTGCTAACATGAATTGCTATACTGTTGATGCAGTCTATTCTTACTCTTTGGGATTGTAATAGCAGAATTGCATTTATGGTGCCAAATTTAGAAGTGAATAAGTGATCAAGGCAACCTATCATAAACCAGCAATAGAAGTTTGACGGGTTCACCAATAGCTGGAAGGGGTGGGGGGAGTAAGAGAGGAACCATTTGCTTTTTATTTGGAGAGAATCGTCATGTTCAAAATATTTCCCAACAAAAATCTGATGTGTGCATAGAAGAAAAGTGAGGTGGGGGGGTGGACATGGATCGTGGAGGAATTATGTGTGAGGAAGAAGAGAAATTTTAAGTTGATGTTGCAGATGAACATGAAGATTGTAATATAGGTTCAATGTGTTTGTTAGCACTTGGCAGTGCTTGCAAGTTTTCATTGAAACAAGATGCTAGCAGAGAGCCCTCCTTTTCCCCAAGGTAATTACACAACTTGGGATGTTGTACTGTAATTGTAATGAGCTAAGAGCTGCTGGAGAATTTCTCGATTCATGCATACGAGTCACTGGATTGTGTTTATAGGTACATGGTGTATTTATTGGGTCTACATGATTTTATAGTTGAATAGGGATTTACCATCAGTTGGCATGAGTTTGGATGTGAACAGGAAATGACTCATGCTACATACATTCCTATTGCTACTTCCTACAGCTAATTTTATGATGCAGGGTAAATTGGTTACATAAAGTCCTGCTAATATGCTTGCGATATATATTCTCATGCAACCAAGATGGGAATATAGAATCAGAGAAGCTCTGAGTATTTGACAAAGATCTTGAATAGGATGTAGTGATGCAATGCAGTTTCCAAGGAGAAAACACAGAAACCTTGTTGAATCATATCCTAATCCATCCAAACAAATCACAAGCTCGGTAGGGTAAAATCATAAAAGACACTATGTGACTGGGCTGGGAGATATTTGTCTCACTTCTAACCATGGTCAGGTGGTACAGGGTATTCGGGTAATGAGAGATATCAATTATGAGGAGAGAACACCGATCAGTTAATGATTTTAACTGACAGAGAAGCAGAGAGAGCCCTTGGTATGTAAGTTGTCTGTCCTTTATTTAAACCCTTTTGCTGCTTTTACCCATTTTGTTTTGAAGACATATATTTAAGTATAAACACAGAACCAATTATCTTGCCCCTTAGATTCATCCCTATAAAGGCTCAGAGAGCCTTGTCCCTCTTTCACTCCCATCATATGTAGTGCTGCCAACATTTCTCTTTATGTTTTATATGTGTTCACTTGTATGTAAAACTTCTCCATGCTTTTGTGTTCGTGTTATAATTAAATTCTTTGTTAAAAAATATTCACTTCAATCCTGGGAAAAACAAGCTTTTTCCACTTTGACAGAACATGTTCTCCATGAATCTAAGATAACCAATTCTTGCTGAATTCAGAGTCACGGCAAGTGCTTGGCAGATTTTTGTGGGGCATTGCATTGTGATCTTGTGATGGATTCCAAGGTGCGCAAGACTAAGTGCAATCCTGCAGCTGCTGCAAGGAACCGTCATCTTTGTGAGGTTGGCTTTAACCACAATGTCTATTGGAACATAAATCTCTGTGTTTTTTTTTTTATCTACATTCTGTTGTTCCATGCAGAGCCTTGCCGACAACTGTTTTCCTGTCAACAAAGGTCCTTCAGCAAACCGTCTTCATGGTATATTACCCCCCTTCTCTGTTCTCATTTTGAACCTTGTCATAATAGGCATAATTATTTCAACTTCTGATTCTGGTGAACAGAATTCTTCTTACGCCAGTTCTGTGATGCTCACACTTGCAATGGAAAGCAAAAACCCTTCTCTAGAGGGGGCAGGGTAAAGTGAAATCCACCATTTACTAAATGCTAGATCTTGATTTTCTGGTTATGATGAAATTACTTTTGGAGGTCTCTTTAATCTTTTTCGAATTTTGAGAATATGGGAAGCCTTAGTGTTGCCTGCCTGTGGAAATACAGACCTGCAAGGTGGTATCTAAATAGTAACTCTGATAGACGGAAATAATTGACCTGATCAAGTGCGCTTAACCTTGTAGTTATTATAAAGTTTTTTTGAAAAGAGGGGGGGTGGTTATGATAGCAAGTCGTTTCTATTCAATCCAGTAGATATCCTAGTTAGAAGAGGGCATGGTTAGGAAAAGCAGTTTTCCTGTTCCTCCAGTGCCCTTTATAGTTGCCACTTGCCAGTTATAAATATTTACATGTATTTCTGTAATTTCAGTGGACTTAATTCTTTGCTATCAAGTGTTGGAGTAGCTTTGTCAATTGTCAGTTTCAGTTATCCCCTCCACCCCTCCCCCAATTGATGTTAGTTTTTCATCTGTGCAGAAGCAAACAAGTATACTTTACCTAGCAATTTCAATATTGACTTTGATGCTGCTGCCTATATTCTATGTTATTGTCTATCTATACCAAAGGTATCAATTTGATTCATTTGCCTCACTTAATCCGAAATTATTGTGGTGTCATAGTTCATGTGTGTATATTTGCATATTGCAGAGAAATGAAGAGGGGTGTCCAAGATTTGAAGCGCATCTCAAAAGTTGGAAGCAAAACAAAACCTTTGTAGTTTATATTAACTGCCTCTTGCCCAAGAGGGTAGGTATTTAAATGGGAAACCAAACAGCTAAGCCATAGGTAGTCAAGTTAGTCAAAAAAATTTTTGGTGGTTTCTTCTACTTGAAGATTGGTGATCTGGCTGAACTTTGAAGAAACAATATTTGATCCCCATTGATCTCCTCCCACTACCCTTTTCCATGTAAAGCTGCACTGGCTTTCCCAGTGAGAAATTAGATGGATTTGTTTGAAAATGCATCTTTGATTATCAAACTTTTTGGTTGCTCCCTCAAAAAAGGTTGTGTGCTACCATTGATGAAAGCTGCTAATGTATAATGTTGGTCTTCACAGTAATTGCCCTATCAATCCATTACTGTAAGCTTTGTGCCCCCACCTCCCCTCCCCCTTCACACCCAAAAAAGATAAGTTTCCCTGTCTGTACTCTGTACTAGAGTAGGGGTAATAAATGGTCCTGAGATCCAAGCTACTGCAACTCTTCCCTTTCGCCTCCTTGCAACACTCTAATTTGCAGAAGACATGGCATCTTACGGAGACATTGCTGCAAATGCAACAGATATCAACTCGTTTGAAAGAAGAAATCCATCTGGGTCACTAAGCCGAAGAAAGTGCACCAACTCTTCAATCTTCTTCTCATTTGATAGCATAAATCCAAGTTCATCTGCATGCAATGCTTTTCTCTTCTCATCCAGAGCAATCACATGACCGCTCTCCATATATGGTCCAAGTGCCTTGCAGAGGGAGATCGGTAGATAGCTCCCAAACTCTGCAGCGAAGGACCTGAGGTCTAAGCCTCTCGCGGTTCTAAAGGAGAGCATCACAACATCCATCGCGGTGTCCTTCGCGTCAACACTACCAATGATATGGTTAACCAATCCATCCTCCAAATTCTGCACATAGCCCAGGAACTCTTTCATCTTTCTAGGCCTTGAGAATCTCACCCCATCAATGTAACTTGCAGATCCAAGACCAAATGCGTAGAATGGTTTGTTCTTCCAGTAAGTAAGATTGTGCTTACACTCAAACCCACTCTTACAGTAGCTGCTAATCTCGTAATGGTCGTACCCAGCATTAGAAAGCTTCTCCGAGGCCATCCTATAGAACTGCGCGGATTGGGTTTCGGAGGGAAGAGGGAACTCCCCTGATGTATACCTGTAACACAGAATTTCGAATTCAAATCAATGGAAAGAAACAAAGGAAAACATGGGCTCGTTCGACTGATTAAACTTACAGAGCTCCGAACTTGGTATCTTGCTCCACCTGCAAATCATAGACCGAAACATGAGTAGGTCTCGCTTCTATGGTGAGTTTCAAGCTCTCTTCCCACATCTCTGGCGTCTGATGAGGGAGAGAAGAGATGAGGTCCATACTCCAATTCGCCAGCCCACATGAGCTGATGGTATCTAATGCTTCATACACCTCCTGGACGCCGTGGGCTCTCCCACACTCCCTCAACAACTCTTCTTGGAAGGCTTGAACCCCAAGAGACACTCTGTTCACTCCCAACGCCAGCAATTCCCTCATCTTCGTCGTATCAAACGTCCCAGGGTCCATTTCAATCGAGATTTCAGCATTGAAATGCAACCCAAATTTTGATCTCAGCGAATCTATAACTCTGGAGATGAGTCTTGGAGGCACGAGGGATGGCGTTCCTCCGCCAAAGAAGATGGTTTCGAGAGGCTGGTGGTTGTCAGGAGGTGTCACGGCAGTTGTGGCTTCGATTTCACGACAGAGGAGTTGAACATAGTTTGTGATGCGCGGGTCATCCTCGATCATGTTAGAAGAAGAACTGCCCAGAGCAACGATCGCGAAGTCACAGTAATGGCAACGTTTTCTGCAGAAGGGAAGATGGACATAAGCCGAGGTCGGAGAAGTTAGGGGGGTTGGCCTGCTGATGCCGTGCTCTCTATTATTGGGTGAGGCATTTTCTCGAACAGTACGTGGATTGTGTAAGATGGCATTAGAAATCGAACGTGAAGCTACAGGGATTTTGAAATTGGTAGGAAGAATAGCAGAAACGATGGGATTGAATGCTTGTCTAAGCATGATTTCCAATACTGGCCAACTCAATAATCCAGGTTACTTTAGTTTGAAATTTGAACAGTCACAGTGGCATGGTCTCCGGGTTTTTAAGGTGTACCGGCTGGCGGCTGGAGGCTTGGAGGGGCAATATTTTGGCCTGCCACTGACGAGTCTTATTATCATAAAAGCTGAACTGTACAAAAAAACCACTCAAAAAACCAGTTCTTGCATGGTCTCTGGTTTTTCTTGGACACCGGTTGATAATGTTTCTATTGTTTTTGATAATGTTTCTATTGTTTTTACACAGAAACAACAGAAACAGTTTTTCATGTTTCTAGAAATAAAAACAAATTTTTTAATACTTGATAAACCTGTTTCTCAAAACATTTTTTACAGACATAATACCACTAAGAAATCCTATAATATCATCAGATGCCCAAAAATGAGAAAAAATTCGATTGCCTATTTTTACCCAAAAATGAGAAAAAGTTCGATTGCCTATTTTTACGTATAAATAATTGAGAGATTTATCGAGTACAACAATATTTGTTTTCTTCTTTTAAATTCATTTCTAGAAACTACGAAACAAATCAGACTTATTTTATCAAAATCATTTCTAAAAACAAATGAAATAAAATAATTTTATCAAACGTTTTTTAAGTTGTTTCTTCATTTCTAGGAATAAAAAAACGTAAAAACAACAAAAACAAAATTCTATCAAACGATGGCAGCTGTTCATGTTCAGTCTGTCTCGCTCAAGTCAAATCAATTCCCACCAATTTACAATGAATCCCACCAATTTATAGTGAACGGATCAAGTTAATAATGAATCCCACCAATTTATAGTGAACGGATCAAGTTAATGGATTCTAAATCCACAGAATGGGGTTGTTGGTCCTCTTCCATTCTTGTAGGTGAACCTCATCCAATGTACGTGAACCTAATCCCCGCTCTCCAATTTGAAGGGCCGTAGGCTAAGCCTTAACATTGGTTTGGTTACATAAGGCAGGTCTGAACACGCTGTCATCAATTTGGGGGTGGGGGTTGGGGGTGGTGTCATTTTGACACTGATATAGTCCCACATCGGAAAGCAGAAGCAACTTGCCTTCCAAGGACTTCTTTATAAGAAGCTCTCCGTCTCAGGTTAAAAGCACGCAGCCGCGCGGTGAGCACAGAGCGAACTATTCTTTCGCCTTTTACTAAAGAATACCGTGTGCTCGCCGCACACAGTGGCATACGCCAATTTTTAAAAGGATTCTACCTAGCGGGAGGATCCAACAAACATCAAGTCCAATTCTTTCAATTTCCGGAATCCAAATCAGTTATTAATGGAAATGGAACTTTCAATTCTGACGATTAGATTTCAGGATCAAAAACTCAAATTACAGGTGAAGGAACAAAAACTCAAATAACAGGTGGAGTGTCTCATTGAACATTGATATCCAAAACTTTGTTGGAAGAAGAAGCCTTTGGAATGTCAATGTAGAGCACACCATCTCTAACCTCTGCCTTTATCTTCTCGAATTCGATATTCTCCGGCAACGCAATCCGACTGTTATATCTCCCATAGCTCTTCGCCGACCACTCTTCTCCTTCTTGATTCATCAATTCCGCTTCTCCTTCAGATTCTTTCTTCTTCTTAGAGACCTTCTCTGCCTTGACCACCAACATCTTGTCCTCAACCCACACCTTGACATCGTTTCTGGTCATCCCAGGCATGTCGAATCTCATCTTGTAGTCGTTCTCTCCTTCTTTGATGTCCCATGGTGTTCTCCCTCCTCTGTAACCCCCTTCTTCCTTCAAGCTCGGGGATGGCCAGGTGGTGCTGTAAGCAAATGGATCGTCCATCACCCTCTCCATTGTCTCCATCATTTGTTGCACAGTCCTTGCTGTTGGAAATCGATCCCATAGCCCTGTTCCAACACAATCACATTCATCAGAAGAGTACAATCTGGATTGGTAATTTTTCCCTTTTTTGATTTGGGTTTGTTTCCTTACCGATGGGTGCTACTGGGGCGACTCTCCTCTTTGGCTGTTGTTGTGGTAGTTGTGGACTTTGTTGCTTGGTTTGTCTCTGCAAGTGATCGAGGTTGTCTCTTCCTTCTGCTGCTATCATGACACTCTTCCCACGTCTTCCACCCGTAAGTCTAAGCAGAGAAGGAGACCCAATAGAGGGCAGCTTAGAACCAATGGTTCTCTCTGGTGGAAAGGGAAAGGAGACGCTGAGATTTGAAAATGATGAGGAAGACATGATTGTTCTGTTACCCTTTTCCTGCTATTGGATATTGAATTGAATCAGGATTACAGAATAGGGCGTGGAAGTGGGATATTTAAAGGGAAGTGGTGGAAATTTCTGGAAATGTGAACATTTCGTGAACTCTGGAAGTACAAGAGTGTAGAAATGTTGGGTTTCTAGAGTCCTCCAGATTGGGGTTTCTAGAAAATTGGCTTCTCAGCATAGCATATCTTTATCGGATTACTGCTACGTCCAGAGTGTCTTGTCTCTCTGACTAGTGGGGTTGTAGACGTCCCGAGCTGGTCCCCATGTTGGTGGTCAAGAGTCGAGACTCAAGGCCAAGGTTTTATTATGATGTCAAAATTATCAATTTTACATTACCAAAAAAATTATCAATTTTACTTTTTTTTACCATTTTATCCTTCTAAGTAATATAATTTATTTATTATTTATTTTTTTAATTTTTTTACAATAGGTATCCAAACTTTTGGCCTTATTAGTCCCACAGTTTCATATTAACCCCACAGCCACATGAAACGAGTCATACATGAATTGAATAATAACCATTTAATTTTCCCTGGATTGAATAAGAACCATTGCTTCACAATATTAACAACATTCATCTTTAAATGAAGCAAACACAATGTGACACGTTTACCAAGATTACATATCCAAATTTTTTTTTTTTTTTAACATAGTCTAAGCTATGTTGCCTGATAGAATCAGCTATATCCACACTAATATGGGTAGCATTTTATATGCCTAACAGCCTAAGCATGTAGAAGTATGCAATGACAACAAAGATTTCATGCAATAAAGATAGAAAATAACCGCTAAGATGCTTGGACTTCCTTCCAGAAAATTTCAAAGCTTTTGAGTAATTATCCCCTCATCAAATCTCATTGGGGCTTTACTTATCACAAAAAAAAAAATCATCTATAGAACAAGAAAAAGGAAAAATTCCTTCACCTGGACGGTAGTTGGAGCCAGCGGTTCACCTAGGGTTCCCCCATCTGGGATCCTTGAAAGAGGATTAAGTTGGCCCTTCAACCCTTTGAGCAAAATGTAGTAAAAGGAAGAAAAATCTATGGACCAACCCCATCTTCTACACCCCGTAAGAACTATGAGATAATATTCTCACTCATGTGAAATATTTCATATACCTTGTCATATACAAATATTTGTGTTGGGCGAATACTAGAAACACTTCTTCCCTTTTTTTTTTTATTATTTGTAATTAATATTTTATCGTCTTATATTTTTTTCATGCTTACTGAACAACACTAAGGCACCGTTTGACAACGTTACATTCCATTTCTGTCGTTTTTGCGTTTTCTTGTTCCATAAACAAAGAAACAACCTAAAAAACGTTTGATAAAGTTATTCTGTTTCACCCGTTTCAAGAAACATAAATCAAAATTTATGTCTATTTGCAATTCTAGAAACTATTTTGACGAAACAAGTCCGACTTGTTTCGTCGTTTCTAGAAACGAATTTGAGAGAAAAAAAAAAGAGATTGTTATGCCCGATAAATCCCTCAACTATTTAAACCTAAAAAGAGGCAACCGAACCGTCTCTCCCTTTTGGGTATTCAATGATACTATTGGGTTTTTTAGTGGCATTACATCTACAAAAAAAGTTTCGAGAAATAGGTTTATCAAACACCAAAAAATCCATTTTTGTTTCCGGAAACGTGAAAAGCCTTTTCTACTGTTTTTAGGCACAAAAACAGCAGAAACGTTATCAAACGGTGCTTAAGAAAAGTGACTGTTTTTTGTCATTTTTTTCCCGTCATTGCCTTCCTTATTTCATTTGTTTTTTCCCCCTTCCTTTCCTTATCTTCTCTCCCAATCTCCAGCATGGTCATAATTGGTCCTCACCCTACAACCCACACCCAAAAGGGGAAAAAAAAAAAAAAAAACCTATATTTACAAGATCAAATAAACTAGAATCAGGGTTTAGGTCCAAATTGGTTGATCAGATCCTGCCTCAAACCCTAATCTCTAAAAATTCATACACAATGGTAAAATTCCATAAGAAGGGGGGGGGTTGAGAAGGTTCTCAGAGCCAATTCTGGAAGATACACCAACATCCTCTCTTTATCTTTTTCTTCCTCACATGAAATGATCTCTATGTATGTACAAAATCGTTCTTTATTGGTGTGCTCCCTATACTTGCTTGCTAAAAGAAACCACCCCCTAAAATCATAGGTGACCAATAACTATGTCCAACATTGAAAAAATATGTCATTCCAATATTATCAATTCATATCAAATGCAGAAAAGATGAAAAAACATATAACAACATTTATGATGATACTTAGAGTAGCGCTGGGTTTCCTTTCAGCCAACGAGAATAGGAATCCATTCACCATGGGAGGTTTAGATGTGTGTGGAGTTTATCGGGAGGGTACTTTGGGAAACACACTAAAACTAAGGGTGTTTAACGATCCAGTTTCGATGTTAACAGCTTGGTTCAATTTAGTGCAAGATTTTGTAGATAAAACCAAAATTGAACCATTTAATAAATGGTTTCAATGGTTCATTTCAATTTTAATAGGTTTTATCAGGTCTTTTATTTTTATTTTTTTCAAACGACTCTTTTATAATTTTTTTTTCTCAAATGAATATAGACTTAACAATGAATCTCTCATTGTTATATGTTTTGTTTCAATAATTATTAGGTTATAGTTGTTAATATATTTTAAAGGTTTGAATGTCTCTTAAATGGGATTGTGGGGGAGTGCAGCCTCCGCCACGGTATATCTCTCTCCTTCCCCATGCAAAATGATCCATATAGGCAGAGGAGAGAGAGATACAGTGGGGCACATTGGTGGTAGAAGTTGTGCTCCCCCACAGGACATTTCTTTGTCCTTTTCTTTTTATCTGGGATTTGTTTATTTTTACCATAATTATTTATTCTAACCATTAATGACTTAACTTACTTTACATATAATATGATTCAGTTCAAATAGTTTAACTAAACGGTTTCAAATATTGAAACCAAACCGAATCATTTATTAAGGTCATTTTTGGTAGCCATGAGAAGAAAAGAAAATAAATGAAAAGAAAAAAAAAATCTAGAAAAGAGAAGGGAAAAAAAAAAGAATAGAAAATAAATAAAACGGTAAGAAAATAAAAAAATTATGACTGTTTGGCAACTAATAGAGGAATAGAAAAGAAAAATGTTTATGTTTTTTTGTGATTTAGGTAAGATTTTTTTTTGATAGCAGAAGAAAATTTCATCATTCTCAAGGTGAATTTTGAAATTCAACAGAAAAAAAAAAAATTCTTCTCTTGATTCAAGACATACCAAACACAATGAAAAATTCTTAAACCACAAAAAATGTACAACTTTTGTTTTTTTTTTCTTTTCTTTCCTTGGCTACCAAATATAGCCTAAATGATTTCATAGTTTTAATGTAAACGATTCGGTTTGATTTCAATAAATAGTTGTAGTTTTGTTTTGACACCTAAACATTCCAACTTGATGGAAAAAAACACCACTGTAGATCAGAGAAAAATACACCCATATAGGATCATAAACGCTTTGCGTCCTTACTTTTGACAAGAAGGCTCAAGGTCGGCATCTTTAACCCTCGAACCTATGAAAAAGCAAGACGCCCCACCACCCGAGGGCATAGATTTAGGGAATGGTATCGGTATCGGTATCGGCATTTGTCGATACTAGTCTGGATCAGATCGGATTGATGGGTTTTAGTTGATTTTGTCCGTGTTTCTTAAAAAGTACTAATTTTTTACTAAGTGTTATGTTACCCCTGAAACGATACGGATAATCGATTCATATCAATTAGGGATTGAAGATCGATCTCAACCGATATCAATGCGATATGATCGATACAAGATCGATACTTGAAACCATGCCCGAGGGTGGATTACTCCAAAAGCTATAGCTCGACTCGTGCAAGTTAGATACTGGCAAAGAAGAAACCACCAGAACTAAAGATGAACCTAAAAGTGCCTCGCTATATTATCCATTAATACGAAATATGCCGTTAGAAGTATTTTCCGCTCATGTTGGGTGAGTTACTGATCTACAGCACCATGTCACAACCTGCCCACTGAAGGCCCACAAGCCAAGCCCAATGGCATAGTAAGGCCCAGTTTCTAGAGATTTCTACCAAAGTGTGGAACTCTAGATATTTTATAAGGAAATATTATGGGAGGTTTCTAGAGTTCTCTACTAAGGAGGTGGGAAGCTTCTAGTTTCCACCCCAATCGTTGGATGTAAGACACATGTACATATCTTAGCCATTCATTGTAACTAGGAGTGACTATAAATAGAGGTGCCCTCATTTAGCCAAGGCACCAAGCAAGTGAGTTCTCAAGCCTTGTACTTAAAAGTTCTCTAGTGCAATACAAGTTTATTCTTCTCAAACTCACTCTTGTGTTCACTTTTTCTCTTCCCAAATCTCTTAAGGAGGGTGGTTAGGCTGACTTAGTGCTAGTGGGAGTGCTAAGTGCCGGCGCGGTTGCTTAGAAAGGTCTAAGGCCGTGATAGTTGTGGTATCAGAGCTTCGGTTGCGAGGGAGCCAAGCTTGTGGGATAAACCATTATGTCTAACCTTTCAGAGATACAAGATGTTGCAACATGTGAGCAGAACCGTGGAAGGGAGGGAAACCCCAACACTGGGAAGCAAAAGAGGAGCAAAGACAAGTCCGTAGATGTTGGTTGTGCTATGGAGTCTCGCTTAGCTCGGGTGGAGCTAGCAATGGGCGAGGTGAAGGGACGCCTCGATGTTGTAGAGCAAAGTGGGGAGGAGCTCGAAGGAGAGCTCAAGGAGTCCCTATTGAGTACTCTCAACACCATGGCATATGACCAAAAGGAGGAGTTTGCATCCTTTAAGGCTCATGTGTGGGAGGACATTTCCACCTTCAAGGATCAAATGCGGGAGGCGTTGGCCAAGATAGAAGCTTGTGTTGCTGAGGTACGTGAGGATTGGGCTTTGTGTAAGAGGGCGGTGGCCGGGGGAGCTACTACCTCACGAGAAGTGCCTAGGATGGAGGTGCCAAAGCCCAAGCCATTCCCTGGGAAGAGAGATGCACGAGAAATCGACAACTTTTTATGGCACATGGAGAGGTACTTCGAGGCAATGGCACTTAATGATGAGGCATCAAAGGTACGGACCGCTACTCTCTACCTCACTGATGATGCAACTCTATGGTGGCGTAGAAAGCATGCCGATATAGAGAGAAGTACGTGCACCATAGACACTTGAGATGATTTCAAAACTGAGTTAAAGAAACACTTTTATCCCGAGAATGCCACCTTCTTGGTTAGGAAGAACCTTAAAAGGCTTAAACACACAGGTCCTATTAGGGACTATGTGAAGGAATTCTCTACCCTAATGCTCAAAGTCCCGAGTATGACCGAGGAGGAACTCCTATTCAACTTCATGGATGGCCTCCAAGGCTGGGTTGCGCAAGAACTACAAAGCCGAGGTGTGCAGAACCTTGCCTCAGCCATCACAGCGGCAGAGTCATTGGTAGAGTTTAGGAGAGATGACAATTCTAAGGCCAAGAAGGGTACTAATGGGAAAGGTGGGGGAGATAAGGGGCCTAAGACATACCCTCCCAAGGAAGGTAGCAGTAAACCATCTTCAAACAAGGAGGGTAGGCTCAAGCAAGACAAAAGGGACAAGTTCACGCCCAAGGATAAGTGTTTCTTGTGTGATGGTCCCCATTAGGCCAGGGATTGCCCCAAGAGAAAGGCTCTTAATGCCCTACTTGAGGAGAAAGAAGACGATGAGGCGCATATGGGGTCCCTACAATGACTAAGTTCCATCAAGGCTAAGGCAGAGATCAAAGCCACAACCTCACAAAAAGGGCTAATGTACGTGGAGGTGCATGTCAAAGGTAAGCCCACTCGTGCCATGATAGACACAGGTGCTACGCACAACTTCGTCTCAAAAGAAGAGGCGAAGAGACTTGGACTTAAAGGGATCAAGGAGGGAGGATGGCTTAAAGCCGTCAACTCCCAAGCCCGTCCTATACATGGTGTTGCTTGAGGGGTCGAGTTAAACATCGGGACATGGAAGGGCACGGTTGACTTGTCGATAGTGCCCATGGATGATTTTCAAGTAGTGCTTGGCATGGATTTCTTATGAAGGGTTAAGGCCATACCCATGCCATTTATCAGCACGGTTTGCATTATGGAGGAAGGAGCTCCATGCATGGTCCTAACTGTACAAGGGACCAAGGACGGCCCAAAACTTCTTTCGGCTATACAGCTAGAGAAAGGAGTTAAGAAGGGGGAGACAACATACTTGGCAGCACTCTTAGAGCCTAAGGAAGACGGTCCAACTAAGGTGCTACCCAAGCCAATCGAGAAGGTCCTCGAAGAGTTCAAGGATGTGATGCCAAACGAGTTGCCTAAGAGGCTTCCACCTAGGAGGGAGGTGGATCATGCCATTGAGTTGGAGCCAGGCGCCAAGCCACTAGCAATGGCACCATATAGAATGTCACCGCTATAACTGGAGGAGCTAAGGAAGCAACTTAAGGAATTATTGGATGCGGGATTCATTCCCCCTTCTAAAGCTCCCTACGGTGCCCCGGTTCTTTTCCAGTGGAAGCATGATGGATCACTTCGACTATGCATCGACTACAGGGCATTGAACAAGGTAACAATCAAGAACAAGTATCCCATTCCTTTGATAGTAGATCTATTTGATAGACTTGGTGGGGCAAGGTACTTCACCAAGTTAGACTTACGATTGGGGTACTACCAAGTCCGCATTGCGGAAGGTGATGAGCCAAAGACAACATGTGTGACGCGATATGGCTCATACGAGTTCTTGGTGATGCCGTTCAGACTCACGAATGCCCCGGCTACATTTTGCACCCTTATGAACAAGATCTTCCACCCCTACCTCGATAAGTTCATGGTGGTGTACTTGGACGACATCGTCGTCTATAGCAACACATTGGAGGAGCACGTTCAACACTTGAAGATCATTTTCAAGGAATTAAGGGACAATCAACTCTATGTCAATAAGGAGAAATGTGCATTTGCACAAGAGGAGGTGATGTTCCTTGGTCAAAAGATTAGAAGTGGAACCCTACAAATGGACGAGAGCAAGGTGCTGGCTATCCAAGAATGGGAGGCACCAACTAAAGTGACTGAGCTAAGGTCTTTCCTTGGCTTAGTTAACTGTTATCGACGGTTCATTCAAGGTTACTCAAGAAGGGCAGCTCCACTTACAGACTTACTAAAGAAGAACCGACCATGGTTATGGTCGGCCGCATGCAAAGAGGCCTTTGAGGACTTAAAGAAGGCTGTCATGGGGGAACCAGTGCTTGCCCTTCCCGACTATGGCAAACCATTTGAGGTGCACACAGATGCATATGACTTTGCTATCGGTGGGGTGTTGATGCAAGAAAGGCACCCCATTGCCTATGAGAGCCGTAAGTTGAATGAGACAGAGCGGCGCTACACAGTCCATGAGAAGGAGATGACTGCGGTGGTGCATTGCCTAAGGACGTGGCGACACTACCTACTTGGGTCACGGTTTGTGGTGAAGACGGACAATGTTGCCACTAGTTACTTTCAAACCCAAAAGAAGTTAAGTCCTAAGCAAGCTCGATGGCAAGACTTCTTGGCAGAGTTCGACTTCGTCTTTGAATACAAGCCAGGTAAGGCTAACGAGGTGGTTGATGCACTTAGTAGAAAGGCGGAGTTAGCTTCTCTTAGCCAACCGGAGGGGGAACTTCTAGAGTTGATCAAGGGGGGCCTCCAACATGATCCTGTGGCTAAGAGCTTACTTGCCCTTACACGGAAGGGCAAGACACGAAGATTTTGGGAGAAAAATGGCTTGCTTTATGCTAAGAAGAGGAGACTCTACGTACCTAAGTGGAGTAACCTATGGAGGAACCTCATTCGTGAATGCCACGACACTAAATGGGCTGGCCACCCAGGACAAAGGCGCACGCGGGCATTATTGGAAGCGGCCTACTATTGGCCTCAGATGCGGGATGACATAGAGGCCTATGTGAGAACTTGTCTTGTATGCCAACAAGATAAGGTAGAGCAGCAACCATCCAGGGGACTACTGGAGCCACTTCCCATACCAGAAAGACCATGGGAGAGTGTCTCTATAGACTTCATCAGTGCCCTACCCAAGTCCGAAGGGTATGGATCAATAATGGTGGTGGTTGACAGATTTTCCAAATATGGCACATTCGTGGCGGCACCAAGGGATTGTACGGCGGAAGAAGTGGCAAGGCTATTTCTAAAGCACATCGTCAAACATTGGGGTGTGCCACAATCCATAATAAGTGATCGAGACCCTCGCTTCACGGAGAGGTTCTGGACGGAGCTATTCAAGTTGTTGGGATCATCACTACACTTCTCAACAAGCTTCCATCCCCAAACCGATGGGCAAACAGAGCGCATTAATAGCTTGTTGGAGCTCTACTTGAGGCACTTCGTGAGTGCTAACCAACATGACTGGGCCAAGTTGCTTGATGTGGCTCAGTTCTCTTACAACCTCCAACGAAGTGAGGCCACGAACCAAAGTCCATTTGAGATTGCCAAACACCAAACACGGTAATGACCGGCTACATGGGGAAAAGCCCTTCGGCGTTTAAGGTTGCCAAGGAGTGGCAAGCAAGGCGAGATGTGGCTAAGTCATACTTAGACAAGGCCACTAAGAAGATGAAGAAATGGGCTGACAAAGGGAGGCGACCATAAAATTTCAAGGTCGGGGACTTGGTACTTGTGAAGCTTCTACCCCAACAATTCAAGTCCCTAAGGCAGGTACATAAGGGGCTGGTGCGCCGGTACGAAGGCCCGTTTGAAATCACCAAGAAGGTGGGCAAAATATCCTATGAGGTAAGCCTACCTCCTAAGCTCAAGATCCATCCAGTCTTCCATGCAAGCCTATTGAAGCCATACCATGGAGACAAGGAAGATCCAAGTCGTGGAACCTCAACAAGAGCACCAATGGCTATCATCACCTCCTACGACAAGGAGGCAGAATACCTGATCGCTGATCGAATCGTCCGAAGGCGAGACGTACCTCCTAGTAAGGGAGTACTTAGTCAAGTGGAAGGGGGTACTAGAGAGCGAGGCAAGTTGGAAACCCGCCGACTCTTTATGGCAGTTCCAAGAACACATACAAAGATTCCACGAAGAAGATGCGACGAGGACGTCGCCGACTTAGGTGGGGGAGAGTGTCACAGCCTGCCCACTGAAGGCCCACAAACCAAGCCCAATGGCTTAGTAAGGCCCAGTTTCTAGAGATTTCTACCAAAGTGTGGAACTCTAGATATTTTATAAGGAAATATTATGGGAGGTTTCTAGAGTTCTCTACTAAGGAGGTGGGAAGCTTCTAGTTTCCACCCCAATCGTTGGATGTAAGACACATGTACATATCTTAGCCATTCATTGTAACTAGGAGTGACTATAAATAGAGGTGCCCTCATTTAGCCAAGGCACCAAGCAAGTGAGTTCTCAAGTCTTGTACTTAAGAGTTCTCTAGTGCAAAACAAGTTTATTCTTCTCAAACTCACTCTTGTGTTCACTTTTTCTCTTCCCAAATCTCTTAACTAGGCGCGGTTGCTTAGAAAGGTCAAAGGCCATAACAACCAGCTGGTGACGCAATCATTTTCCAATGTTTTACATAAGCCAACTGCTCTGCGAAGCACGGGATCACATATACAACTCCGGAGACAATAGAGTGGAAAACGTTTCACTCGATCTGCAAGGAACCCCGAAACCCTGAGTCCTGACTTCAGAGTTCAGACTCTAAAGAGAGAAATCTCTGCAAGAGAGAAATCTCTGCAAGAGAGAGAGGGAGAAGACGAACATGGAAGGGCAGGAAGGAAAGCAGCAGCCACAATTGGTTCTAGCACATAAGCTTTTCCTTCTGAGGCACCCGGACGTGCCGGACATTGAGAAGGTCAGGCTGAAGGAGGAGGTCTTGGCATTTGTTAAAGCTGACGGTAACCGATTACTTTCTGCGTTTCTCTTTTTTGATCTTCCATTCAGTTTCCTTCATTTTGACGACATTAATCTTGTTCTTTTATCTCTCCATCTTCAGATATGGCTTTACTTTATGAAACCCTAGCTACCGAGAACGTATTGGAGATGGATCGAGCTGTTCTTGATTCGATGCGTTCGAAAATCGAGGAAGAGCTCAAGAAGCTTGATGAGAAGTGGGTTTCTTTTTCCGCCGGGACCTAATTTTCGATCTGTTGGTTTTCTTAGCCCTAATTAAGTTGTTCTATATATTACCTCTAAAATGCTTCCTTATCAAAATCTTTGTGTTCGGTTGTTTTCTTCTCATACTTATTTGATACTAAATTCGGAAATGAAATTGGGGTAAAAATTACAAGTATGAGAAAATCCTTCACATTAGAGCAAATCTGGGTGTTGTCCCTATTCAGGATGAGTTATGAGAAACTTGTATGAGGTAGCACGGAAATTTGAGGCCTTTGAATGCTCCAGTATGGAGAAGTGATTTATTGATTTATTGCAAATTGAAGGAGCTAAAAGAGCTAGAGGTAGGTCTGAAATAACCATAGAAAAAGTGGTGAGAAAGGACATGTATAATTTAGGATTGGAATCCTGTATGACTTTGAATAAAACTGATTGGAGAAATAGGATCCATGTAACTGACCACATTTAGTTGTGATAAGGCTGAGTTGTGTCGAGAAAATCCTTCAGATTAGGAACCTAATTTTTGTAAAAGTGGGTTATGGAGATAATAACATAATCAACATCTGTCATGTTTTGGCATGATTGCACAACCTTTATCCCAAGTTAACTGAAGTTCTCCTTGAACTTAGAAATAGTTTTGCCAAAGGGTTCAACTGTAGCATTAATCATTCCATTCGAATAGGATGTATCGAGAGGGAATTTTTTCTGGACCACTTCATTGTTACCTTTGTACAAGTTGTTAAGCTTTAATGCTAAGTATGTCTATGGATATTGTTGGGAAATCCATTGAATGTTTGTAAGAAACTCGTGGATCATTGCTATCATGATCAGATTTGTCAGAAAATCCTGGATCATTGCCACCATGATCAAACTCAAGTGGATTATTTCCTTTTCTTTGAACTGGCGTAACAGGAGGGCTTGTTTGATGATGTTTGTAAATTTAGCATATGGTAAATTATCACCCATGTTTGTTGGCCATCCTTTTTTATATTTTGGAAAAGAAAAAAAAAATATATATATATATATATCAAGGAAGAGTACAATGGAAAACATATAAGCATGCCTTAGCTAGTATCAATACTCAACACAACTAACCTTGACCACTCAGAAATAGGTTGACTACACAGACCTGTTTGTTATTCATATCTAGGTAGGCCATATTGGTTTTGTCCTAAACCATGCAGGTCTTTACCCCCCCGCCTCAAAGAAAACAAAATTTTTTTTTTCTCCCAAAGTGGTTTAGGCCTGCCTCTCATTCTATTTGAATTAGTAACAAACTAGCAATCTCTATAAATTTAATAAACTGTTGCTCAAGGCTGTGATTATTGGAATACTCTCTCCTGTACTTACACAAACCTTCTTGTTCCATTTATTCAGAATTGCAGATGCTGAAGAGAACCTCGGTGAAAGTGAAGTCCGAGAGGCTCATCTTGCAAAATCACTGTTCTACATTCGAATCAGTGACAAGGTACCTTGCATGTTCTGTTGTTATGTGTCAGTGATTGTTTCCTAGTTCTTCTTTCAGAACTTCTTTTGGTGGATGTTTTCACATCTCATTGACATATTCCCCCGTATGAATCCCAGGAAAAAGCACTGGAGCAACTAAAGGTTACTGAAAGCAAGACAGTGGCCATTGGCCAAAAGATGGACTTGGTTTTTCATACGCTTCAGCTTGGTTTTTTCTACATGGACTTTGATCTCATAGCCAAAGGCTTGGAGAAGGCGAAGAAGTAATTTGACAATCTGAATAATTTTTAATCAATTTCACTGTCTGAACTCTACTTTTGTTATATAGATAAAAGGGAAAGATAGAGAAATATTCCACACTTTTTTTTTTAATGCCAGCTTGTTTGAGGAAGGTGGTGACTGGGAGAGGAAAAATCGTTTAAAGGTATACGAAGGCTTGTACTGCATGGCCACAAGAAATTTCAAGAAAGCTGCAAACTTGTTCCTGGATTCAATATCGACATTCACAACTTACGAGATTTTTCCTTATGACACCTTCATATTCTATACTGTCCTTACAAGCATCATTTCTTTGGACAGAGTTTCTCTGAAGCAAAAGGTATATTTGATTTTGCCACCACAAACATAGTGCTGGCTACTTTTTATTGGTTCTAGCTCAATATACTTAGAGGCGTTGTGACCTATTTATATTCTTAATATGAAAAGAGATTTGTTTTCTGTTAACAAAATTCTTACTGATAAAAAAATGTTGGTTTATCTGTTGAAGGTGGTGGATGCACCTGAGATCCTGACAGTTATAGGGAAAATTCCTAATCTCGCTGAGTTCATGAACTCTTTACATGGATGCCAATACAAATCTTTCTTCTCAGCATTTGGTAAGTGTCTCCTCGTATCTTGCAATAGGTTTGTTGGCTTTTTCTATTTGCTATCACTTTGTCTCTTTGCTTGTATCAGAATTTTGTCCTTGTAAGTCTTCTTGTTAGTAGACCTTTTTTTTTGGGAGGTTTTTCGCTTCCTTAGCGGGTGTAGTTGAGAATCTTGTTTGCATTTCCTTTCCAAAAGGCTTTGTTTGCTTTCACGTAAGAGTTTCCATGCAAGCAAAAAATTTTACCTGAGGAAAGTTTTACTTTCCAATGTTTGTTTTTTCTTCATGTAAAATAGATAGTAAATTATTACTGAAAATTAATGTTTTTTTTTTCTTTTCATGTAAGTGTTTTTCATTTTATTTGTACTATAAAATTACCTTTTTAATATTTGTTAACATTAGGAAACATGCCATTATTCTTACATTCAGTAATTGACAACTTGCCCGCAGCACCATAAATAGTGCTATTGGGAGTGATAAAACTCAAATTGAAGTTGAAAATACAGTTGGGAACCAACTCTAGGCTCTATTAAGGTAGGTAGAAGGATGAGATCATGGAGAGGTGGTAAAGGCAATGTAACCAAGAGGTGAGAGTGAGAGAGAGGAAATTTGTCCCTATTTTACATGCTTTGTGGGAATCAGGCAGTGAAAATTTGCAGCCCAAGTCACGTGAAACAAATCGAACCTAATCTTAATACAATATATAGGGGATTTTATGGCAGAGTGATGCTCATACTTCTGGATGCCAAGGATTGCTGATGCGATGAGGATGATCTAGCAGAACAAAGGCAGTCTTGGATTTGGTTTTGGAACATTTTACTCTATGATGTAATTGTCATGGCTGTACTTTCTTCTTTCTATTCAGTTTTGGGGGTCATGGGCCATCCTCTGTTAAGGGTTGTACTACTGTATCCTTTGCTCCTTTGTTTGTAATTCTTGCATACATATAGTGACTGTACCTACGGTGAGAGTACTTTTATTGCAGATTTCTTGAATGTAATAACCGTTTGATCCCGATTTCTGTCTTTTCTATTGTATGACTATCAGCTGGCTTGACCGAGCAAATTAAATTGGATCGTTATTTGCATCCCCATTTCCGGTATTACATGAGGGAGGTCCGCACTGTGGTTTATTCACAGTTTTTGGAATCTTACAAGAGTGTTACCATGGAGGCCATGGCTACTGCTTTTGGAGTTACTGTGGACTTTATTGATATGTAAGTATGGTATTTGCATTTTCAAATCATGCTTAGCTATAATTTGCCCATCTATTATATATCTATCTATCTATCTATATATATATATATATATATATTTGGGAGATGTTTTTACATATGGTTTTTAAGGGCATAGAGATTGGTTGTAGGTAGGCTTTCATTTGTGAGTTGGTGCTTGGTCTAAGGAATTTGATGTGCGTTATCTAATTGCTCCCTTTTTGTTCCAGGGAATTGTCACGTTTCATTGCCGCAGGGAAACTTCATTGCAAGATTGATAAAGTTGCTGGTGTACTAGAAACAAACAGGCCAGATGCAAAGAATGCTTTGTACCAAGCGACTATCAAGCAAGGGGACTTTTTATTGAATAGGATCCAGAAGCTGTCTCGTGTCATAGATTTGTGAGACAAGATCAACTTTGCCAGCCTTTTAAGATAAGCTGGCTGCTGTAATTTTTTCAGAAACATTGTTGGTCATGAACAGGGTCGAAAAACACAGAATGGGAAACTGGATCTTTCTCAAGCTGATATCCGGATAGGAATAGGCTTGGATTGGCCCTGGAATTGGTGTTTAAATGCCCTAACCCTACTTCCTTCCGAGGATCAGATTAACCGGATTGGAATGCTCTCATGAATGCTGGGTTTTTAACCCAGGAAATTGGATCTTCTTGAATTCTTTGTGCAATGTTTTTGATCCATCCTTCTGTAGTGAAGTTTGCTTCTGTTTGTTTTGTTATGGTTACCTCTTTTAATTCAACCCACATAATGTGATTGGCCTTACCTTTCCCCAAGGATTTAATTGTTATCTTTGTCTGCAAGTACCTTCATTCACCATTTCATGGACCTTCACTGTTAGCCTCATAAAAATTTTAAATTAAACAGATCCTGTAGAAAAGCTTCAAGACGCATTTGTTTACACGAGGGTTTACCTGGATTCCCATTTTTCAACTCCCATCTTACCTCGGTGACTGGGTACCCATTTTCCCCATGGTAAATAAATTATGAGAAAAACTTACCCACAACCCTAGAGTGCATTATCCCTAACAAGAGATTTTATTTTATTTTTTTCTTTTAGTGTGGTTCACCCGCAATTGATTCCCAGGAAGGGTCCAATCTTTTGATACTCTCTACTGACGGCTCTCTGAAACTCTCCGATACACTACTCCCTCCGGCACACACTCCCTCCCCCATTTGAGGCGGCGGCAATCTAGGGCTTATCGGACCAGGTAGGTATACCCCTGACCCCCTTCTCCTTCCTCTCTCTCTCTCTCTCGAGCCATCTTACTCACGCCCCTCTCTCTCTCGCCTCCTAATCCTTTCAATCTCTGATTTCTGCTAATCCTTTTTCCCTCATCTTACCTCGTCCCTCCCCGACCAACACCGATTCTCACACCTCTCCTCACCTCATTTCCTTCCCTATTTCTGTGAGGAGATAAACCACGAACGATCTCTCCTCTACCATTCCATAAACCCTATTTTTCTCCTTGGTTCTTGCTACTGATTTCGCCCATTTTCTCCTTGGTCGAAATCCCCCCCCCCCCCCCCCCAATTTCCTCACTGAAATACCACGGCCGTGGTATTGTATTTTATTTTATTTTCTTTCCACTGATGTCACCCATTTTCTCCTTGGTCTTGCAACGATCGCTTCTCTACCATTCCACCGAGACCCCTTCATTCCTCCACTACGATTTCCCTTGGAGGAAAAAAAAAAAAAACCCAACCGATTCTTACGCCCCCTTCTTCCTATATTCCCTCTCCTATTGCAGAAACACCAAGGCTTATTCCCTTACCACACACCCTATTTTTTCGCACCTACCTTAAACCACCGAGACGCAAAAAAAAAAGGGGAAAAACCACTGATTCCTTTCGATTTCTTTTATCTTCTCCCCTTCAACCCGCGTGCCCCTCGGCGCACCTCAACCTTTGGGGTGCACGTAGCCGCTTCCACATCTTATTCCACATGCTACACCCGATTCCTCCTCATAATTTTAGTGACTTTTCAACCGATCGCCTCCACATCCACTCAATCACGCCTGCTCCAGTGACACTAATTCTGCTCCCATACCCATTTCTGCCTGCCTGATGTTGTGCTGAGCCCCAACGCATCACCACTGCTGAGACACTACCCCTGGTGCATTCCACTACTCTAGGCTTTCAGTGGAGTCTTTATCTGGTCGACAGCGTCACAGGCTATAAGTTACCCATGTCATAAGGGATACCCCTCACTCACTCTTTTTACATTGATAATGTATGATCATACATATACTTTCAGTTCACTAGCAGTTGTCTTCTCTATGCTTTAGTACATGAACATACGTCTGCTTGTATATCTTTCATGTTGCATCATTTGGCTTTTTAATCGGCTGTGTCTGACTACCATATAGTGTTTGCCTTGTTTGCTAGCTCCTTTAGCGTGAACCTTGTGCTCCCTTTATATATAATTGATAACGAGATTAAAAAAAAAAAAAAAAGGATCAAGATTTATTGGCATTCAAAAAGTACTTATGGATTTGGTATGTTAGAATCTTGCGGTTACGTATACTATACCTTGGTCGGGTGCTATGTGCTTTTCTTTTATATTCTGAGAACACTTTTTTATTGTGTTAGGTTCCATCATTAACTGTATTCTTTTGTTTTATTTCTTACTATATTTATATAGCTCTATTTTGGTGCGGTACGTAGGCAGCCGACACCATATTATCTCTAGCCAATCTTCCTTTTACATGGATCCCCATGTTTTTTGATCGCATTTTACCACTTTGTGTGTCCAATGTCTTTTTTTTTTCTCCTGTTGTCAGGGCATCCCACGCAAACGACTCACGTCAATATACTTTGCAACATATTCAGAAGCGTGTTCAGAATGTTGGTAATAGAAGGAGGACTTGATGTGCTTCATGGAACATTGGTTCGCTAACTGGCAAGAGTTTGAAATTGATAGATGTCATGAGGAGGAGAAGGATTAACATTGCATGTATCCAAGAGACAAGATGGAAAGGGATGAAAGCTAAGATGTTGGATGACTTTAAACTTTGGTATTTGGGAGACCAAAGTGGAAGGGGTGGAGTTGACATAGTGGTGGATAAAGACTTGAAGAACAATGTGGTAGATGTTAAAAGAGTTGGGGACAAGATCATATCCTTAAAGCTAGTGTTAGATAAAGAAGTGGTTAACATTATTAGCGTTTATGTTCCGCAAGCAGGATTGGATGAGAGTTACAAGCTACAATTTTGGGAACACATGGATGAATTGATGCATAATTTTAGATCGGTTGAAAAAATTATTATGGGAGGCGATCTAAACGGACACATTGGGAAGGATAGGAGAGATTATGTAGAGGTGCACGGAGGCTTTGGAGTTGGGGAGAGAAATGAGGAGGGAACCTCAGTTCTGGACTTTGTTGTCACATATGATCTATCCATTGCTAACATGCTTTTCACTAAAAGGGAAGAACACTTAATTACTTACAAAAGTGGACAGCATGCCAGTCAAATAGACTTTTTCCTCACTAAAAGACATGACAAATGGATGTGTAAGGCTTGTAAGGTCATACCTGGGGAGAGTTTAACCTCTCAACATAAGTTGTTGATCTTGGACATGTGCTTCAATTTACCAAAGAAGAAAACAAGGAATCAAGTGTGCCTTAAGGTTAGGTGGTGCAGATTGAAAGGAGAGTCAGTAGGGTGCTTTAGAGATAAAATGGTGAAGCATGAAAAGTGGGATCGGGAAGGGGACGCCAACATGATGTGGAATGTAATGATAAAATGCATTGAGAAAGTTGCTAAGGAGGTTCTAGGGGTGGCTAAGGGTACTAAGTTGGCCCCTAGAGAGACTTGATGGTGGGATGCTGAGGTCCAGGTTGCAATCAAGACTAAGAAAGATAATTTAAAACTTGGCAAAGGACTAGGGAAGATGAAGACAAAGAGAGATATAGGGCCACCAGGAACGAGGCAAAAAAGACTGTGCGGATAGCAAGAGCGAGAAAATATGATGATTTCCACAACAATTTAAATACTAAGGAAGGGGAAATGGTTATCTATAAAATAGCTAAAATTCGAGAAAGGAAGTGGAGGGATCTCGACCAGGTTCGATGTATTAAAAGTGAGGATGGCAAAGTACTTGTGAAGGATGAAGACATAGAAAGGAGATGGGATGAGTATTTTTGTAACTTGCTTAATGGAGACATCCCTAATAAGAGTGGTTCGAGTAGTCGGCTCCACAACATGAACCATAGGTATGTACGCAAGATAGGAGTGACCGAGGTTAAAAAGGCATTAAGGAAGATGAATGTAGGGAAGACACCAGGTCCGGATGAGGTCCCAATTGAAGTGTGGAAGAGTTTGAGACCACTTGGAGTCACTTGGTTAACCAAGTTGTTTAACAAGGTTATGAACACGAAAACGATGTCTGATGAATGGAGGAGAAGCAATATCGTTCCAATTTACAAAAATAAAGGAGATATCCAGAGCTGCAACAACTATACATGCATTAAACTTATGAGTTATAGTATGAAACTATAGGAAAAGGTAATAGAAGTTCGCTTAGAAGAGAAACTTATATCTCTAAGAACCAATTCGGTTTCAAGCGATCTACCTACTTAGGGGGCTTATGGAAAAAGCCAGAGCCTACAAGAGAGATCTTCATATGGTCTTCATTGACCTAGAAAAGGCCTACAATAGGGTTCCCAGAGATTCAATCTAGTTAGTTTTAGAGGAGAAAGAAGTGTCAAGTAAATACGTGGATATTATTAAAGACATGTATAGAGATGTAGTGACTAGCGTGAGATCTGTGAGAGGTCAAGGTGCTGAGTTCCCAATTAATGTCGGGTTACATCAAGGATTCGCATTGAGCCCCTACCTATTTACACTTGTCATAGATGATTTAACTAAGAATATTCAAGGAGAGGTCCTGTGGTGTATAGATGATATTGTTTTGGTCGGTGAAACAGTGACAGATTAATAATAAGTTGGAACTATGGCAACTTACTTTGGAATCGAGAGGTCTCAAGATAAGTAAAACGAAGACGGAATATATGAGGTGTAACTTCAGTAGATCGATGATTGATAGTGAAGAAGTGAAAATTGAGGGGAGAGAGATCCCGCAAAGTGACTGCTTCATCTGGGCTCTACGTTAAACAAAGAAGGTGAAATTGATGATGATGTTTCTCACAGAATTAAAGTAGGATGGATAAAACGGAGAGGGGCATCTGGAGTGTTATGTGATCGACGTATTCCTCTAAAGCTTAAAGAAAAATTCTATAGGACCGCCATAAGACCAACTATTCTATATGGTTCAGAATGTTCGGCTGTCAAGAAGCGTAACATAAATAAATTGAGTGCGACTGAGATGAGGATGTTGAAATGGATTTGCGACAAAACCCTGAGAGATAGGATAAAACATGACCAGGTTAGATCGGATTTAAGAGTTACCCCTATCCAGGATAAGCTCAGAGAATGCCGACTACGATGGTTTGGGCATGTCCAAAGGAGGCCTTTGGATGCCCCAGTACGGAGGAATGACCAGATGCAGATGAATGGAGTTGAAAGGGCTAGGGACAGGCCAACATTGATCATTGATGAGTAATTAGTAAAGACATGCAAAAGTTAAATCTTCACCAAATTATGACATCTAACAGAGTTGCCTGGAGGGCTAGGATTCGAGCTGCAGACGTGTTGTGAGTGGGATGCCCCAAAGAGTTTTTTTTTTGTTTTTTGTCATTTACTTGCGGATCCATGTAGCCGACCCCATTTGTTGGGATACAGCTAAGCTTTGTAGTTGTTGTTGTTGTTATTCACCCGCAATTGGGTTTCTTCAACCATCTGGGGAAATTAGTTTAATCTTTAGAAAAAGTAGGCAAGGAGGAAGAATCAATAATAACTCTAATAAAACTCAAATGCTTAATAATGTGTAATTTCTAAAAATAATGACTTCCTTTTTTCTTAAGATTATTACTGAGGTAAATTAGAATCCATGTGGACTGAAGACGAGGAAAACAAATAACTGAATACAAATAAGGGAAAAAGGCTCTCTGAGCTAGCAATCTCTCTCTATTTCTCCTTGCATGAAATAACTTCTCTGCCCCCTATGTTGCTTCTCATTAGTGTGCTCTCTATGCTGAGCTTGAGATGAGATTTGCATTTATGAATTTGTCACAGTTAAGAAACATCATTCCATTGTCACAGTTCCTAGCTAGGTTCCTTCACGCTGATGCCCCTTTATGCAAACAATAGTCTAACAAAACCAACGATTGAAAATTCCTCAATCATTTTCTTCTCGAGGGATCCCGGCTAAGGCCATGCTTCTTCAGGGTCTTGATGTAATTCCTCATTAGGGTAAACTTATTGCTTCCAAGATGAAACAAATAATCCCATGTATATATACCTGTTTTATGCAAGTCATCGAAAACTATTCTGCTTGACCCAACACCATCAAAACAAAGCCAAAACGGAGTTTTAGAACACAAGCAAATTAGAGAAAAAGAACAATAGCACCAATAAGCCGGTTTTCGAGTACCTTACTCCATAGTTTCCTACAGGTTCTGCAGACATGATCCCCACGTGGCGTCGCCCAAATATTACCTGATTCAGGAATTAGGCTGTGATTGGCATTTAAGCAACATGAATTTTATGGATATGTTGAAGATTATGAAAATCACTTGCACTCATTCTCGGGGTTCTGCATAATGGTCAAATTTTATGTGATAAATATGAAACACTAATACATCCTCCTTAACCATCCTCTCTGGTTTCTCCAGACCCAACATATCCCGATTCCTCCAAATCCAAAGAATCATCAGTAGTCGCATACAAAGAGGCATAAGCATATGAATCCGAATATCCAATGGTAGTTTATAAACCAACCAGGAAAGGTGGGGAAGGTTTCTAGAACCAATTTGACAACAGAGGCTGACACTGATGAGGCAGAATCAAATCGTCTGCTTCAAAAATGCAATAGACGTACTGAAGCTTATGAGCTGATTATCAAAGTCGCTTGGGGCATTGGCAGTTGAGCTCCTAAAGAGAGAGCTGAACATTTTTATGTGCTTTGCACCCGAACCAAATGGTGAAAATTTAGATCTCAAGCCTGGCTAGTTCAAACACAAAATGGAAACAGTATAGTAATAAATTGGCATTATCCAAAAACTTTCAGAAGAAAAGGGTCCATGGTACTTCTCAAAAGAGTGGATTAGAAGCCTACACCCAATGTCAACAATTTTATGCTTATCCAACATTGGTACAGGGTACAGTACAGAGATGTTTAGACTTAACTCAGAAAAAGGACGAACTGTTGAAGAAGCAGTGCTGGTATAGATATGTAAGGCTACACATCTGATCCATTGGATGACTCAAACTGCCTAGTCTAATACTCTGTTCTTGGTGGTCAAAGAAATCAATAAATGGTAAGGATTTGAATCTCGTTATTGCAGACCTGATGAGACACCACCGGTCCCGAAGATACTGGCTGATCTTTGAGGGAACATCAGTGGTGTTAGCCAGTTACGCCCAATCCAATCCCAAGACTTTAGAGGACAGTTTGTGATTGCCTGACACGGAAATCATTTTTTTCCTCGCCTGATTTTACTCTTGGTACCCACTCCAAAAAATATGAAAAGAATACCCCAAAAAAGAATCACAAAATAGATTGAACACTTAAAATTAAAAGGTGATTGAGTGGTTACCTTTTCGCCTGCCACTGACCTAATTTTGCCATCAACTGCAGGGCTATGTGTGCGAAGAAACTCAGCCGACAGATTGAATACACTCTCATCAGTGAATTCCACCTTCACCTAAAATTAAAGGTTTGAGCAAGAAATATTGAGAGAAATTAATCACACAAACTGCCTACAATAAGTGAACTAGTGAAGTGTTTTAAGCTGAAAATTTGAGCTGAAAGAAACTTATGAAATACACACTGAAGTAACTGGAAGAAGTGAGATGTTCGAATATATACTGAAGTAATGGGTATTGGGTGCTACTACCTTTAGTGGGGAAGAGGAAGAAAAAAAACATGTGTATCTTCATCAAAAGGGGGCCCAAATTATTCCTAAACAATCAATCCTTCTTCTCAGATTCTTGTTTCCAAGATTTCTTTAAGGTTATGACAGAAGATGTGTTCTGTTTCCTTTCACTTTTACTTTTCCCTTTATTTTATTTTATTTTATTTTTTTGTCCTTGCTCGAATTCATGTAGCTGACTCCATTAAGTTGGGATAAGGCTTTGTTGTTGACGACAGAATATTCAAACCACTCAGTCTTGCACGTTTAGTAATACTGACTGAAATCATCTAAATATCGCTTCATGGGCTTCTGTAAGTAATATTTTATTACACATGTAGGCTGAGATTCCTAGTAAAAATCCAGCTTAGTTCCATGAGGTAATCAGTATCTTGACAGAAACAGAGGGTTTAGAGATGGTAAACAGTTGGTTAGCAATATTGCCAGTAGAAAAAAGAGATTCCTCACTTGTAATTAGTCTATAATATTTTGAATTCTTCCCCATTCCCAACCCAACCACCAGAATGTTGCAGTTTGCACCAGGTAATAAGCCAAAACTATCAATTAACAGTTCCAGGAGCACTGATTAGCAGCAGAGAAGGAAAATTCCCGTATCTCAAATTAGAGGAAAATATTTAAAAGCCTACCCAAATAATAAATCTAGTTCTTCATTTGTTTTCCTAGATTTTCCTGAAATGATGCCACTATATTAAGACCAAAAAAAAAAATATTCATACTATGAGGACAAGGGTTTAATGCTTCTTCCTGAAAAAGTCGAGTCCGTAAAGATTTAAGTGGTCCAGAGGAACTTACATACTTGGGGGGAAGAAGAATAAACCTGGTGAGCTGCGGAGGTTGTCTTGAAGTGTGAATGCTTTGAAGCGTCCTCCGGAGTGCTGCTAGCATTGTTCGGGATGCTTAGGATCACGTAGGAAGGAGCAGCTGCCACGGATCCCAAACAGATAGCAGGCTGGCTCTCAAGTCTCACCTTACCAGACCCATAACACCTTATCTTCAGGTAATCACCTTACTGAATTATCAATCCAACAAAGATATATCCCCTAGGAGAAGACAGCTTCATTCAATGGTTTCAGAAATCTGAGCATAAAATTCTTAACAGCTGAGCTGAGGTGATCCGAATCAAATGGGTTCGTGGAGATGATGTTGGAGTACGAGGCACAGAGATTGCAACAATAACCTACCAACCAGAAGTATTTAAGGCTGCCATTGACATTACTTTCAATGTAACAGAAGAAACCACACTTTTCAGGGGCATAACATCGAACACCTTCTGTGCAACTTCCATTCCTTGATCACAATTCAAAAAGAAAAATCAAAGGAAAAGGAAATGCCGCCGCTGTAAACCACGAAAGCGATTAAATTTGAAGTTGAAATTAACTAGATAATGTGATGCTAAAGATCAAATTGGTATCCAAATGATCCAACGAGCGAATGCAGTATGCCCAGATCACCAGGATGGGTAGAGAGAGAAGAAGAAAATAAAAAAGTAAGAAAATCCCGAGATGGGTAAACATAAACCCGACCTCCATCTCCAATTCGCCACCTTAATATTATTCCGCCTTATTCATCTCACTGACTCAATCCATGTTTAACTTCTAATTTTCACTCTCTTCTCTTGACAGTTTGGTTTTTCTTAAGTCCATTTTTTGGTTAAAAGGACTGTTATAAGTGTTATTTAGAAATTGCCCCTTGGCTTATTTTTCCCTTTTAAAAATTATACAAATTAGGTAATAATAATAATAATAATAATAGAGAGAGGTTTTGTGCAAGATCGTGCATCACAGTGGTTAGATAGAGGTTGAGCCATTGAGAGGTGCATCTCACATACCCCCATCCCCCATCCCCCATCCAATAGTTGTGTGCATGGTTGTGCACGATAGGCACAAAACCTTTTGCCAAAAAGATTTTCAGCTGTAATTGAAGGAGAAGAGAACGCTACTCAGATGTGCACTCTTACACCCAGATACAGGGGCGATGAAATGACCATCTCGCCCATGTTGGATGCTTGGGTATGAAGTCCCATTGTCCTGTGTTGGCGTAAAGGCCACACGATTAGTTAGTCTTCAGTCTCCCATAATTTAAAAGTGTCATCATTATATCATTATAAAAAAAATTTCATTATCATGCGCATTTTTTGAATATACATGTAAAATGAATCAAATGATGGTGTTTATCGTCACTAACAAAACTATGTTACACTAAGGAAAAAAACAAGACAAATTATTTTACACCTTAAAGGATAAGAAAATCCCTTAAAGGAAGGATTATTGCTAGTTGTTAAATCACCGTCACCATATCTCTAGCTGAAATTCCAAAAATCCCTCTCGTTTCTTCATCTCCTTCTACTAGCTTCACCACCAAAAGGAGGATTAATCTTACCAACGGAAGATTTCATTTCTTCCATGGGCTTATCCCCCTTTTGGTGGTATGTGTAATGGTTGCATGCACCTGGTTGGGATTTCCACAAGTGGTGGAGGGTGATATAGGGGAGGAGCAGGAGGTGGGGGTGGCATGGGTCAAGGGATTGGGGCAGAGAAAGGAGATGACAAGACATGCTACTACGTGAGTGGCAGGACAATGGAGGTGTTGTTATGGTCGGGTTGGGTTACAAAGGTTGTTGGGGAGTTGTTGTAGGAGGCGGTGGGGGCTGAAAATGCAGGAGGCTCATGGGGTGACAAGGAGAACAGAGTGTGTGAGGTAGGGATAGGGGAACGATGGTGGGGGGAATTTGTAGATTGGGGCATAGGTGATCGGGGGCAAGGGAGTTACATGGTTTTTGGTGGGGTTGAGAAGAGAGGGAGCTGGGAAGGGTTTGCAATGGAGTCGGGGGAGGGGCACAAGACATGGAAGAGGGGGAGCCAGTAAGGGTTTGCAGTGGTGTTAGAGAATGAGAGCAAGACATGGAAGAGAGGGAGCCGGTGAGAGGGGTCAAGAGAGGGGCACAAGACATGGAAGAGGTGGAAGGGGCAGGTAGTGGGAGGGAAGAGGTGACTCCTACTAATAGCTCTTATTTTATTGGTTTTATTAATAAAATGCAAACATTTAGTGGAAGATGAACAACTTCTCTTGTAAAATAAGGGATAAGACTTTGTACATTTGTCCCTCTCAAACCTTACAGTAGTGGGAATCTTGTGCATTTAGACACTTTTATTGTGTCATTGATATAGGGACACATATACATGAGATAGGGTTCCTGCTTACGTAGGTTCATGTTGGCCAATTTAAGTGTTGAAATGGTTGACCTAAAGAACCATTCCTAGTGCTAGAGATTGAGGATTTGAGGGCTAGTGAGTTTATAAACTCTTTAAGATAAGTTGCATTGCAACCACTGCAAGTTGTGTTTGGATAAACTTGTTTAAGTATCGTGCGTACAATCATGGAAGCCATGAATAAATGAAAAAGAAAAGAAAAAAGCCACATTCATTCCACGAGGGAGCATTAACTATTTGAATGGAAAATTAACTCAAATTGAGGGACCTTTAATAATGTTTATTTTGTTGTTATTATTATTTTTTTTAGCATTTCTGCAGCTTTATAATTAGGGTTTGGAAGGAGGCTTAGGAGTTGATCATTATTGTATCTCTTTCTTCAATAGCACTTCCAATCCCCTATGCCATTATAATATTGGCATTTTTTTCCCCCAAAGTAATTTTGTTTAAGCATGTGGAAGGTGAAACTTGAGAAAAAGAGGGTATTGTTGTAGAATTGGTTACTTTCTTAAAAATTCTTTTAGAAGCTTAATTGGGATCGGGTTTCCTGTCTGACTGCGTAATGTTATTCTGTGTCTTTCTCTTCCCATAACAAGGGTAGAATGAGATAGACATAGGAAGCGCTAATGTACAATATGTAGCATGACAACATTATTTATCCCTAATCTTAAATCTATATATTAGGAAAAAAGTGGGCTAAGGGGGGAGATGGTATCTCCCACACCTCTCTATACACCTTCACTTTATTGACCATGGGATTCTCCACATTGCATCTATGCCGTTTAATCGGTTGTCAGTTACAATCCCACTCTCTTGTAGGAAACCTCCCCCCTCCCCAAAATAATATCAGCTGAAAAGTTTTTATTTTTCCCATCAAGATAAATTATGATATTGTATATATACAACATAAGAAGTTAGAGATCGATGAAGATTCCTTTATACCCTTCTCATTATCACTGGGGCTCACAAATGATCCTGTCTCTCCTATTTTGACAATGTGGTTTCTATATAGATGATACTATTTTCCAAATCCTTATTGGTGTAACATATATATTATTCATTCTTACATTGCCCTCTTGTCCTCTTGTAGGAAATGCTCCCCCCAAATATAATATCAGCTAAAACGAATTTTATTTTTCATATCAAGATATAAACGACATTGTATATTACGTAAGAAGTTAACAATCGATGAATTAATTATCATATAACCCAAAAATTTAACCTCCATGAGGAGCCAATTAAAATGAAGAATAAATAAATCTAAAATGGTTGAGAATTAAACTAATTAAGAAAAGCTTACATACTAAAAAAATGATACAAGTTTGAGCACTTAAAAAATTTGACTAAAAAAAGGGCATGGGCCAAGTACAACAATGAAAGAATAAGCCAATAATTTACTGTCTCAATGGCACACCACAATAGTACAAACATTGAAATTTAATGTGTACAATTCTTTCTTTCCATTCCCTCCAATTGGTTTAAGATTAATCATCAATGAAACCTTAAGAACCTTAGTGGTACAGAGACTGATACATAGCTTAATTTACTGGTAATTTCCCAAAAGACAAAATGTCCTCTATAGTAAGGAATCCATCCCATGGAAGCACAGAATCCACATTATCAACCCAACGTTGCCTAGAATTTTCTTGTAAGGATGAGGGTTCATCCATGGATTGATTAAGTGAAACATCTAAAGAAAATGAAAGGCTATAACCATTAGACTTAGAGGGATTAGTAATTGTTGGGTATAGCTCTGATCCCACATCCATGGTCTCCCACAACACTTCATAACCATGAGAAAGATTTACTCTACTTTCATTTGAGTGCAGTTCATGAAAGTCTTGATCTTGTTTCTTCTGAAGCCCCAGAGTCTCTTCTATTTGTTGTTGTTGTTTATCAAATGTCACAACATTGAAATTATTCTCTTGCTCTCTCAATGAACAACTAGACTCTGCAATTGGTTCAGCTTCCATGTCAAAACTTTTGGGGTATTGGGTTATTGGCTTGTGAGTTGAAGGATCTAAACCAAGGAGCTTGAGCTTCTTCTTGATTCGAGTGTTCCAGTGGTTCTTGATTTCATTATCTGTACGGCCGGGGAAATGTGCAGCGATTCTCGACCATCTGCAAAAGATTTAAATTTTGTTAGTAACAAAAACGGTTCAATGAATCGTTTTGTCTATTGAAATAGACTTATTCGAAGAATTAGAATGGTATTTCTGAGTAAAAAAAAATTGGGAAAGAGTTTCATACAACGACTTCAGAGTGCAGTTATGCACAATAGGAGGGGAAAGTGACGAAATGTTTAATAATGTGTACATTTAATTAGGCAAGAGGGCGTGGGATCCATGGGTGGGATGTGAAAGGGCATGCACTAGAGTCTATATATTGACACATGCGCTTTCGTCTTTCCAAAAAGTTGTTAGCTTTTGAAATACGTAAACAAAAAAAGTTTGGACATTGTATTCTACCATTACTAAATTGGCGAAAGTTTACCATTGCTAAAGTGAAAAGCGAATTTCTTCCAGATTTCAACCATGGTGATCTAACGCCTTCATTGTACTGAAAAAGAATATTTCTGTCCTTCGACAATAATGTATGCCTTTCCTCAGTCTAATCAAAGGGTTGGAGTCAGATTTCGATATGACGCAGATTAAGATATTCTCTTTTCACCATGGGTGAAGGAAAATTTGATCCTACTAAATTTAGGTATAGAAGTTACTTAAGAGCTGAAAAAATAAAGAGATGATGGCTAATATTTTGCATGTAAGGACCTGTTACCCAGACGTGCATGAAGTTGGATAAGTTGATCCTCTTCCACCTCTGAAAATGCTCCTCTCTTAAGATCTGGTCTTAGATAGTTAATCCATCGTAGTCTGCAGCTCTTCCCACATCTCATCAGACCTTCAGCATCAATCAAAATCACATCAAAATGAGAGAGAGAGAGAGAGAGAGAGAGAGAGAGAGAGAGATTTTATCAAACAAACACCTGCAAGCGTGGGAACTAGCCGCCAGCAATGTATGCCATTGTTGAGGATGAAGTTCATTAACTTGTTATCTTCATCAATTGTCCATGGGCCTCTCTTCAACCCAACCTTCTCACAGCAAGGTTTTCTCCCCATATATCCTGCTACAAAACTCTTTTGAGAGAGAGAGAGAGAGAGAGAGAGGATGCAGAGATTTGCAGCCAAAGAAGCTTTAATTGAAGCAAAGATGCTCTGCCAGTTCATCATCCATTGAGAAGACTAGTGTTATATTTATAAGGGACTAATGATTGAAAAGGAGGGCATCAAATTAAAGAACATAACTCTTAAGCATGAATGTTTTTGTAAGCATAAATCATAGTTCTCTCTCTCTCTCTCTCTCTCTCTCATCTTATCACAAGCTTAAGGAAATTATAAACAAATAAAAAATCACAATAAAAACCGACGTGGGTCGTCCTCGTTGACAAGTTTTAAATTGGCACTCAAAGTCTTCTCTTGAATGGGTTTTCTTCTTTCTGATATGATAAACAAAGAAAAGGTAAAACTAAAAGGATTCCACTGTCCCCTTCAAAGCTAGCCAGCCAGCTTTGTCCTTCCAGGCAACTCATCTTTTCCTTCTAGAGAGAGAGAGAGGCATTCTTGTTCAATATATGAAATGAATGCAACTGAGATGCTTTGTTGTCAGCAATTTTGTGTTGTTTATTATTAGGTAAAGCATATATTATTGGAAACCCAAAGGAAGTGTATCAATGGAAGATACGAATATGTGAAAGGGGACAGCTTCGGACCCTCAGGGAAGGGGAAGGGGTGAGGAGTTGAGGGCATTTCCAAGCCGACCACAATGATTTGGTTGGGCACGCCAAAACATATGCACACAAGGATCTCTCATCCTTGCAGTTTAGTTTGTTCATAAAAATCATAAGATGTTAAGAGTTATAGAGCTGTAATTTCACATTGATTTATTCAGGTCTTCGGTGTCTTCATACACGTGAGAAAGTTTCTCTAACTAATGCCTTAGGGTTTGGAGTTAAACCTTCCAACATGCTATCAGAGATTAGGAGGTGGGTCCTTTTGTTATCCTCCTTACATTGTCTACGAGTCCGGACAATTTCGCATGTGGGTTGAAAAATCAACCTCCCCAAATGGAGTCCTATTGTCCAGCCGATATCTAGGCCATGAGTTAGAGCAAATCTGGACCATGAGTTTGAGTCATTAATGCACCATTGAAAACCTTGGTCTGATGTACCTCATAGATGGTAAGATCTCATGTGGGGAGAGTATCCAAACTTTTGTCTATCCCCGTCTAGAATTGAGAATGCCGAATCTACACGTGCAAAAAAGTGTTGAGATATTCGGAGTTATAGAATTATAGTCACACATAGTGTTATTTAGTTCCTTAGTGTTTTTATATAATTGATGAGTGCGTTTTCTTACTAATCCCTCAAGGTTTTGGCTTAGACTCTCCGATACGATATTTGAGTATTTTAGAACTATAGTTCCACTTTGATTTATTTAAATCCTTGATGCCTTCATATACTCGAAGAGTTATTTCTTTCTGATTTCTTAATATTTTAGATTGGACCCTCCAACAATGATAACATAGATGGGGCTTAACCTTTTAAGAGTATCACAATCACCATTGATTCCCCCCTTTCTTCTTCCCAACATCCCCCCTTTCCTAGTTTTAAGTCATCTACGCTAGAAAGAAAGAGAGAGGTCAATCAATGATTGTGTTGTTCATTGTATATAGCACACAAACAATACATTATATATATGTGGTGAATAATTTATAAGAGATGCGCATAAAATTCTTACATTATCATTAGGGTTGGTAAGGAAACATAATAATGATGACAATGCAGTGAAACTTCTTGCTATGTTCCCTTTAGGAATCCAAGTTTTTTAATTTGTAAATTACTGTGCAGATAGAACAGATTTAAAAACAATATTGATTTCCATTTTTGTTTCTCTAGTCTTATTTATATTTTAAGAGGAGCTAAAGAGGTGGATAAGGCAAGAAGTGTTTTGGGGTGGCTACTTTGATTCTCATATACAAACCCATATAATTTTTTATTTTTTTTTTTATTTTTTATTTCATGAAACTTCCCATATAATTGGCAATACCGCTCTATTATATTTAATTTATTAGTGGAAGAGGTGTTTATCTAGGGAAGGTGACTGGGGACCTTAAGAGGCTCTGACCAATCAGGGTCGGTTATCTATGCTTAAAATGGCCTGGTCAGATTTATATAATGGCATAAACAAATAACTTAGCCTTGCCGGCCTAGGCATATCTTTCTCTGACTTCATTGGATAATTTTCCTTTTTTAGTAGTCCACAAGGGCCCCAAGATAAGTTTAATAGTATATAAAAAGAAAAAAAAAATTAATAGTATGAGAATTAACTTGTCTTGTACCTTCTCCTCAATGTGTATTCTTTCCCATTGTGTTATAATAATATCTCTCCCTCTTTTATATTACAAATTAATGGATCGAGCTTTCTTTAAGATACAGTGAGGGAAGAATTTCTTCACCCATGGCCATCATTGCAGTGGGATTGAATTTAAGAATAATGAAAAGTATTTAGTAGGAATGGAGTGATGATACAAGAGGATTTTGAATGAACACTTCATAGATGAAGGAAAACTTTTCTCCAAGAAAAACCCGACAAAATGATGTCATACATAAGAGGGTAGCGAGGTCATTCATGTGAGAAGAGAAGAGAGAGACACTGAGGTGCCCCAATGGCTCAGGAAACCTTTTCCTTTTAAAAAGATCGAAGTGTGTATAAACTCCATTAGAAGCAAAATTATTTGATAATTTCCATACATTAATAATACCTCAGATTTTTTTTTCTTTTTTAAAAGAATATAAAAAATAATTTTTTGGATGAATTACCTTTTAGATGTTTCATATCCCCCAAAAAATCTTTTCTTAAGAAAAATCTCCAAAAAGATGGCTCTATCACTCTAAAGGTACATTTGGGTAAGCTTTTTGCACCCATGATGGATTGGGGCAAGAAGTTCTAAAAATGGTAAATGTTTGGATAATGGGATTCTTCTAATTATGAGAGGTTTTAAGAATTAATCCAACTTATGACAAGCCCAATTAAGATTAGTTCATTTGAATCTTTACAGCCATAATCACCATTATCTCCAAGGAGAGAGAGGTGTGCTTGTCAAGCTACATTAAAGACTCCAGACAAAATTATCTTATTGGTCATGCTTGTTTAATTACCAGAATCACCTATAGGCTGATATATAAGCATCATAAACTTGGCCAAACAAAGATTTGACAAGAAGATGATGGTAAAAAAATCACAAGCATTCATAGTAGCTTTCTCTCTCTCAAGTCTCAACCTTGTACATTTCCTAATTAGGGTTAACAAGCAAGTAATTGAGTTAATGTCCAAATTTCAGTAGTTTATTGGCATCTCATGCATCTAAGGATGCTCCTTCCAAGGTAGGGTTTAAGAACTTGGAATTGGTGCGGAATGGTTAAGAAATGGCATAAATATACCTTAACCCTAATTTTTGGAAGGGAATCAGCCGAGTAAAGCCTGACTGATATTGGTCTCAAGCCTAACCTGTTTTACAAAATAATCATTTTCGATGCACGGTGTAAGCACGATTGATTATATGTCCCACTCAACCTAGCATGTTTAGCCGTTTACATATATCTTATGATTTTTTTTTTATGTGTAGAATAATGTATATATTGATATTTTTATCAATTATTGAATGTAATTTATTTAAATTTTCTAAAATCTAAGACAATTAAAATGCCCATTTAAGGATTTAATGGTGCATTAACCCATTTGAGACCCGTTTGAGACTCGATTAGTTGGATTAGTAGAAGCCAAGTTAAAGTCCTGAATCGAAATCAACTCATTCTTTAAAAAGGCAAATTGCGGTAAGGGTGTTAATCGGTTTGGTTTCGGTGTATACGGTGTGATTCAGTTCAGTTCACTTTAATTTGGCTTAAACTAAAATCGCACCATTTACTAAACGGTTGTATTTTTTGAAACCACAATCATTTAATAAACGGTTTCAGTTCCACGATTTTTAACGGTGTCGATTTCACGGTTTTGATCGCAATTTATTCTATACGGTTTTTAAACGGTTAGCAATCGGTTTGCTAGTTTATTTGCAGGCTTACTAAATTTTTTTTTTTTTTAATAAACTCTTCAATCTTGTATCAAATTAAATGAGACATTGAATAAGCAATGATTTAACTACATAACTACATAATAGGAGTAAATTATTGAATAGGCAGTCGGATAACATCTATGATCCTTAATTCTTCCCTAAATTAAATCATTATGTTTTGTTAAAATAATCAAATATTTAATCGTTATACGAGAAAATCAGATCGATTGAAACAGTTTAAACAGTTCGATTTTCACAATGTCAATTCGATTTGAAACCAATGAACGATTAAAACCAGCCCGACCCATTTAACTAATCAATCTTAAACTTAAAACTAGAACCAAATCATTTACTAAATAATTTTGTAATATCGATGTAAATGGCTTGATTCGATTTCAAATTTATATTGATTCAACCCGATGGATACTAAGTTACTTTGTTTTTTTGATAACAGATACTAAGTTAATAACCCCCGCCTTGTCTGAGTAGGGGAAAGCATTTCCCTTCGAGTTCAAATCCTCTACACGTACGAAAATACACTTCATGTGCCAACAACTGTCCCTAACTCCCTACTATGTTTCATAAATATGCTTCCTCACCGTTTAGATGGCAGTAAATGGCAGGTGAACGTACGTGTAGGGGATCTCAACTCTTCCCTTCAATCTGTGGCTCGTTTCTCGCCACCTGTAAGTGACCGACTTGTAAGTAGGAGCTGTCCAGTATGGGAGAGACGAGAAGAAATCCAGAAATATGGATGTGGATAAGGGACTAGAAACAACGATACTGTGAAGTCACTGTGAACCAGAGTGTGTGTGTGTGAGCCATTGTGCTTGGTGGTGGCGGTGCTGGTGGTGGCGGCTTTGCTTCTTCTGAGGGATATATGATGGAGGTAGGCATGTCTTTAAACGCACTGGTTCGGCTTCCTTTGTCGAATTCGAGGAGGAGCCATGACGATTTGCTCTTCAGACACTCTCTTTGGTCTTCTTCTGAGTCGATTAGCAGAAGATATCATCAGCAGCCAAAGCAAAGGAAGCATGTTACGGTTGTTCAAGCTAAGGGGAAAAGAGGAATGGCAGCTCGTCAGTTCCAACGCCCTCCCCCTCCTTCCTTGCCCCAAATCGAAGATGATGGAAACCCTAAATTCGTCATCTTCATCCGCATGGCTAATGTTAGTACTTACTCACTTTATCTCTCAATTTCTAATTTCAGGATTTATCCATGAGCCTTGCCTTGCAATGATTCCACAAGGGATTATCTTGTTTGATTTTAGTTGCTGGATTCCCGTAAGTTTTGGTGCAAAGTAGAAAACTGATGGTGAGGCTCTCTTTCTTCCCAATTGGAGAATTCTATTAATTAGCACTTGAGCTTAGGCTTGGCAAACTTAAAAGAATTATTTTGCAGTATTCCATAAAGACTTCCCATGTCATACTTCAACTTTCCAGAATGGCATCATCTCCACATGGATCCATGGCTGTCAACTCTGAATCTCAAGTCAAGACTTCCATAATGAGATATGCAAAGCCCAACACCGTTTTTATCGTAGTAATTAAGTTTATTACAACAGCATAAATTGAATTTATTTATTTATTTATTTATTATTATTATTTTTTTTTTATAACTAGATATTGCAAATTGTGGGTTAAGGAACCAAGTGACAGCCGGCCACAGGTTTTATGTAACTGAAATATTTCTAGTCTTACGGTGTTGCATTTATATGTACTTGCGTTTCCCTTTGTGGATGTTATTTACAACTTTTGATGGGTTTGGTGATGGGCTTTGTTATATGCATTTTTGGGAAGAAAGAGAGCCTCACCGTTTCTGATGCTTCTGGTAATACATGCATTTGGTTTGTAGCAGAACCATGTATTTTTGTTAGGTTCAGCAACTGTGCTGATGATCATAGATGTATTTCTGGCAATTGTGCAGGTTTATCTTTGGTACCCACTAAGTCTCATAACTGGTGGAACAACTGCAAAAATCATGGTTGCTGCCAAAGATAATATTCTCGGAAAATATATCTACAAAGATACACTAGCTAGAAATCTTGCGGCTGTGATTTACAAAGTAAGACATTTATTTTCTAGTTCCTCCTGAATTTTATGATTGAACTGATAAAAAATCGAATTTAGTTTGGTCTAGACATGTATTTGTTCAATTGTTATTTTTCTGTGTATCTAAATCCATGATGAACACTGTGTGTTGGTGTGTGTACGGAGGCTGTTTTAGTGTTCTGATGATAAGCATCTTGAGATCGAGACAACAAGACAAATTCCTTTGCAATGATATTCAGAAGAAGGTGTCTATAAGGCCTCAGTGGTTGGTGTAGACAGAAGTGACAAAGTTTCCATTCTCTGGTCCTAGTCCATTTGGTTCAAAAGCACTGTATCATTGCTTAGATACTCCAGAATGATATAGCCGCCTTGCTTTCAAAACTAAGCTGTGTTTCAGTTACTACTCATGCACCTTTGAGTGCTGAATGTATGTGATCTGTCTGACACATCTTTGGATGTTGCAAGTCCAATAACTTCAGTTAGGATGTCCTCAATAAAGTGTCAAAATCCTGCTCAGGGAGAATTGAGCATTGGATTCCCATGAAAATCTGGTGCTAGTTTTTGAAGAATCATCTCTCCTTGATTTAGAGTAACTTTGGTGGTTTGGGAGTGCTTCAACCTACCTAGCCAAGTAGTTTTTGGCTCTTATCTGAAAATAAGAAGTGAACAAAGCTACCATCTTTGAATGCTGTATGCCTAATGTCAGGAGGACATAGAGACTGAGCAAAACAGAAAAGTCAAGAGCCCTCAAACGGTGAAACTCTAGATAGCATCCACTAGTTGCACCTATGCAGCTGAGTTGATGGTAGTGCTGTATTTATACATGAATCAGTTGGACAATGCCCCAAAATGCATTTTGTAACACGAAATAGAAAACTAACAAACAATGGGTAAATTTGGATACACGACCTGTATAAAACTGGAGCACATTTGTATAAAACTTGAATCCATGATGTGGAAAAGTACTTCTATTCAATTTTATAGATGAAAAAATTCGAACCTTTGTTTTGATGTATGCTGGTTTGATTGGACTGAAACTTGACATATAAGTAGGGATAATCTGGACATGTCCATGAAGCTTGGGAGCTAAGACTCAACAAAACATGGCAGAAATGGCGCCAGTGACTATTTTGCTACTTGCAGTGGAGGAACCCTGCCTTCTTAGCATTATATGTATTAATTAATGCATATAAATATATTAATATTGCATAAATATGCTAAAATGTTAACTATATTTATGCTTCTGATAATCCTTGAATGTTACTTTGTTGCCACGTTGCTTTGATGCTGTCGGCCAAGTGGGAGTGTTTTCCTTTACTTGAGTTCATTTGCTTTAGTATGGTAGTGCTGCTGCACTCTCTATAAATTGGATGCTCTCTAATTGAGTGTGGCCACATACTTCCATTCTTATTGTTAACTGTGTTCAGTAGGTATTATGACCAAAGGATGTAAAGGCATGAGCATGGCAGCAGGAGAAGACCTTCTCAGTGCACATTTTCTTCCACAGATGATTCAATCACTAGTTCCTTTACTATTTTTATACTCGTAACTTGTTATATTTTGCTTGTTACCCTATTGTCTAGGGTAAGAGTTTTTAGCATTCATTCAAGTTTCCTGCCATCCATGGTTTAAAGTATCTCGATATGATACGGTATCCTTTGATATATACTTAAATTTAGCTGACCGATACGATACTTTAATCCTTGATCATGTATTAGGTATCTTATAATATCTTAAATTTAGCTGACCGATACCGATACTTTAATCCTTGCAGTGCCATCGGTATTAGGATATGTAATCAAGCTCTGTAAGCAAGTTTTGTTTGACCTTGTTTCCTTGTATGGGATTACTTTCCTTCCTATTGTACAATTTCTTGTCTCATAGGACATTGGGGAAACCCTGAAAGAGCTCAAGATACCATCCTTAATAGCCTGATTAACTTACCTTGTGAACGGCCAACTAAATATCCAAATTTGCCCAAGATCTGAAATCCTGCTGCTCGGGTGCTCAGGGTTCTGGTGTGGTCAACACACTCACATGATTGACTTGCCCATGAATCTGTGTGCCCATGGGGTCACCTGTAAGCTGGATGCTGGTCCTATCAGCCATCCATGTGGCAAAAAAGGCTATGCTTTTCCAAAGTAATTTGAAAAAAAATGCATAACCTAAATTGTGTCAGTGTTGATTACATATTTCTAAGACCTTGCTTGATGTTTGTTAGTAAATTGCTCTTGTTACACAACTTATAACATGTTTTGCATCCATTAGGACTTAATAATCCTTCCTCTACCCTCTGGGGGTCAGGTATACCAGTGACCAACTTATTTATGTACTAATTATTTTTCTCTAATTCCTTTAAAATGTTAAGATTTTACAACTTCAGGCTTGTCTACCTTATTTCTATCTGGAGTCTGCTTTGGAAATCAATTATGTGTAGCTGAAACTATTACCATGGAAAGTATTCAGCTTCTTGTCAGGTGCAAGTTCAAAATGTTGTATAGAGTGATCCAGGCATGACCATTTTAAGTGAACAGTTGCTATTGTTTGATTGGTTGACTGCATGAATATTTTCTGGTTGTCAGTTATGGTTGCCACTTCTCTTATTTCCCGTTGCTCTCATAATCATTGTTTTCCTAATTATCATTCATTACTGACTTTATCAGGTATCTATAATCTAAACAGGATGAGAAGGAGATACAAAAGACAGCATTTAAGCAGTATCGTGTGTTGCGGTCGGCTACGGATTTTAGATATGGCTACAAACTTGTTGTAATGTGTCTCTAACTTATGCTAGATGGCATTTATTGCTTATGATCTCTCAGCTCCTGAGTGTTAAAACTTATAGATGCACAACTAAGAGGAGTTCTTTGGAATTGCTTTGTGTAAATTTCCTTCTATGGCATATGCAGGAAAATAATAACGTAAGATCTGCACTTGCTACCTCAGATGTTATTGAGGTGAGCTTATGTAGGATAATTTTTGTTATTGCCACCTCTCACACACACCAAACAGTTTTTGTCTTCCAATCTAAAAATTTCAAATTTTCCTCGTCTTATGTACATTTGCATGAAATTGTCTTCAAATATTCAACTGTTATAGCTTGCTCTCTTTAAGTGATCCTATTGTCCAATTTTCAGCTTCCAAGACAGGAGGAGCTCAAAACCGTAGTTGACAAAGTGAAGGACTTTTTTGGGGATGCGAAAGAATCATTTGGAAAGCTCACAGCTCTAAGTTCGACCACCACTGAGGAGTCAGAAGAAAATTCAAAAGAAAAAGTCAAGTGAGTTTATAAACATAAATATTATTCTTCTTTTAGATGATAGATTTATTAAAGGAAAGTGAAACACGACTGTAAGGTGTCAAGTTAGCAAATGTATCAAACAGAAGAAACCAAGAGGAATGAAAATCCCCAATAGATACATATCTCACAGCATTCTCCATCCCCATGAATGAGGATGTGCTCTATTGGACCTAGGCTTCTATTGGGATATGATTCTCATGGAAGAATCCAAGGTTTTGATCAAGAGATGAGAAAACATCCAATATGCCCTCAACCTGATGCATCCAACCAGTTACATGCTAAAGAGGGATGAAGTTCTCCCAACAAATACAGGTATTACACCTCCTTGGGGTCCCCTCTGATTTGGTAAGTCATCCAACATATCGTTTCTTGACCTAGAGTTTCTATTTAATGAGACGTTCATTCGAGAAGCCAACGCCTGCATCAAGAGATGAGAAATCCTCCAGCACGCCCTCTACCTGATGTGTCCAACCTGTAAAACTGGCAAAAAATTTCCCCTCTAGAATTATCTGTCTGAAACCCTTTGCCGAAGCCATCCTAAGCCAAATGCAAGTTGCATAAATGCAGTTCTAGTCAAATTTCCATTTCTGTGGCCCTGAGAATGCAATATTCACTAGCCACATGCTTTAGAAACTGCACCACCCTTCATGCCTCTGGATTCTCAACTCACATGCTCCCGTGGGAGGTCCATGAAGTGTTGCACACCTTGGGTGTGGATTCCAGTTCCAGATCCAGTTCTGTACCGATTCGTATGCTTCATCTGCTGATTCTCCAGTGGCTTCATATTCGACTCGGGATGTGGGATAAATGGATCTTTCTATGCTTGTTGGATACGTTCTTTGATATAATCAGGTCAAGATTGTTGGAGGACAAGATAAAATGGCATTTATTACTCCACTCCAGGCAGTCGACCCCAGGAGCTTTTCTATACCCAACTGGCATTTCCTGTCCTCTGTTAGGGTCTGGAGTGTGAGAGCTATGAGAATCTCCATGGAATTTGCCTCAGTTGCTGCAGTTGGCGGAATGCCAGAATTACAACCAAGGATGCAAATCTTTGATGATAACCCAGTCAAACTAAAGCTAGTCCGCAATATTTATTTATTTTTTTTTTTTGGGGTGGGGTGGGTGTGAACCAAAAGCAGAAGAGGGAATTGCCTTAACTTGGTGTCATGAATCCTGTTCTGCCACTCCACTATGATTAAGGACACTAGAGAGAACGGAGTATTAACAATGTGGGAAAAGATGGCCCCATATTCACCTACTTCTTGGTCTTGGTTCTTATAAGGCAGACGTGAAGAAGTTGCCTCAGCAATCTCATTTCGTATTGGGAAAGTGGTGGGGGAAGAAACCACGATCTACATGAGGTCTACATCAGGCATTATATATAGATTTTCATGAGCAAAATATTACGATACATCTTTGATTGGTTTCGTCTCTTCTTAGTTATGGTCCATGCATTAATTGTTTTAACTGAAATTTGGGTTTGATGTAGCTATGCATCAGCTCTTATATATGCACTTTCTTATAGGGTGAAAGACTGAAGGTGGAACACTCCATTCTCCTCAACGCAGTGCAGTGGCCTTTGATGGTCTTTGTTCCTTTGGGTTCGAAAATGGTCTTCGAAAATGGAGCAAGTTTTATACATAATTTTGTAGCATAAGGTTTTATTCACAGATCTGACTTGATCAAACAAAATTGTAGATTTTTCTGTATATGAAGAAGAAAAGTAGTGTTTCTTTGATATGCAAAATTGTGATCATACTACATTGTTAAATCTTCTATCCACTAATTGAAGATTTGCTAGAACAGGACTACAGGAGAAAAGTTGTAATGCTTTAAAAGAAAGTGAAGACGTCTCCTTGCTTTTTAACGGAGTATGCTCATTAAGCATTCATTAAGGCTCATAGATTACATCTTAGCTGTTGATACGGTACTCACTGCTGAAAAGCAAGCAGAGGAAAACAGACTTGAAGCACACCCTGATGATAGGAGGAGCCTATATGAAGAACTAGATGATTGAGAGTACTACCACAACCAGGTTGTACCATGAACTTATAAACTAACAACTATGGTTTTCCTTGAATTCATAATCCTTGTTGCTGGTAGGGAGAAGAATCAGGGGTACTTTCTTTCTGGTGGCTAGCTCAAAAATCTCAGTAAGGCCAACATCATCATCAGCTGTGACACCCAGTGGTAGCCAAGGCAAAGGAATATCCAGGGCAACCCTTCTTCCTCCCCCAAATGTAATCAACTGGAAATCTTGGTCCTTCACGTCGATGTTAGCATCAGTGATCAAAACTCGAGTTTTTGCTGGTATCTCGTAGATGCCATTGAGGGTGCATTTCTCAATGGATTCTCGAAGAACCAGGAGGGGAGGACTGGAGTGTGAAACCTTATGTCTAGCTTTATCTTGTTACTTGACAAATTCGGTCTGGCTGAATTCAGGTCTACACATCCTCAAATTTTGGAAACCTCAAGCTCCCCACCTCTTAACACCTTCAGCAGAACATACAAAATCCTCCTCACCACCACAGCAAACATCCTTCTCCAGTTCATGTTCACTAATAATATCATCACAAACAAGTCTCAAATTATTCTCTAATCTTCTCCCCGAGGCCCCGACCCTCACCACCTATTTACCCACCACCACTCCATAGTTGTACATGTCGGGTCCTTTAATCGGTTTCTCCCCCACCTCCCAAAAGAAAACCTTCTAACAAACGCCACCCGACACATACGATGCGTTAACCAAACCGAGGAACCTCTCTCATATCGGTTTTGGTCCCTGAGTACCCAAGGAAATGGAACTCCTATTCACCTCGTCTCGGATGAGTTGGAATGAGTTTACTCATTTGGGGCTGACCAAGTGGGTGACATAGATCTTACGGGTTTGATGCCAGCATAGGCGTAGTAAGAGAAGGTGATGTCGGAGCAGTCAAAGGAGAGGAACTGAGCTGCGATGAGTTGGGGTCTACTGGCAAAGGTGTGATTGATTTGACAAGCAAGTCGGGTACTCGGGTGGAGGAGACTATCAGGGTTGGGACTCGGCTGAGTTGTGTGGCTAGAAGGGAGAGGGAAGGGTGGAGGAGGAGGTGGAATTGGCATATTACCAAATCATGCCCCCTTTGCCACTGCTGGGTATAGGTGTTTCGACACCTTCAACAGAACTGGAACCACCTGCAGTGGGTGTAAGTTGATTGACTCTGGGGCGTGGTCGATTATATTTTTCCCCCTTCATCTCAAGAGAAATAAATAATCAATTAATTAAATTCTATTCATGACAAATAATACATCTCACAGGGAAGGGAGAAAGCAAGAACTAAGATGTTCTTGGAACATCTGAAGAACATGAACTTGAACATGGAGGGCAATACATCTCACTGTCCAAGCACATCCTAATCTCTGACGATATTTCTTACAAAATGAGCAGACAGGAGCAAAGGGATGGGGGGCAGAATTGGAACAAACCTAAAGCTATATGACAGTAAGATTGGCAGGAAAACACACGCCACGTACAGGACACCCAAGTAATATGAGGGATTGTGATGCTCTCCCCTTGCAAAAGAATACACAGAAATGTTGATCCTGATGCAACTGTCGCTGCATTTGTTTACATCGACTCAATAGGAGAACTCATGACCTCTGAGTGAGATATATTTCTTGACCCAGATCGCAATGTCTTCTGCACAGGCTTGGGCCTGTGGGGTCCTAAGGAGCATATCTAGCGTTGCAAACTCATGCACAGCATCTTTATACTCGAGAACAGGAGCATCAACATTAACCTTCCTGAGCTCTTCTGAGTATGCAATGGCACGGTCTCGCATCCAGTCATGCTCTGCAACAACTGTTAGCATTGGGGGCATGTACTTAAGTGGTGGCTCCCTTCCAGGAATGAGAGGATTGGCAGCAGGATGGTCCAGACTAAATTCCTCCTCTGATAGGAATAGTTTCCATGCAAGTATGCACATAGCTTTATCATAGAAGTAAGAGTTTGCTAGTTTGATCTCCGAACGTGTGGGAACACTACCAATGAAGAAGGGATACATCAAGACCTGTGCCACCACTTTGACAGGATCCAGAAGGTTGCCAGCCTCCACAGCTTTACGAGCCACATAGTCTGCAATGTTTGCACCACAGCTCACACCCAAGAGTACGCACCTGTTTGAATGACATGAAGACAAGTTAGGGTTTCTGTTACATTGAGCATACAAATGCTACATTAGAACAAAAGGAAGATGAGATATATCAAGCAAAACAATGTACTAAGAATTAAAACCTACAATCTTAGCATTGAATTCATGCTTGAACGCGTTCAGGTTCAGCTTTCAGGATGGTGAGAATTAGAAAGCAACCACCATGCAAATCCTAGTCCACAGTATTCACATGATTGTACATCACTAATTGGTGATTGCACAGAACCAATGCCCTTTGGGCACCAAGCAATGTGCAAAATGACTCAAAAGCATCTTCCTTCAAGATGACATCAATACGCAATGTGCATACTGCTTCTGGAGGTAGTATTGGGTCACCAGGGAGGACGATGTCAATGCTTGCATGTAATCTTTGTATAGGGGATTGCATCCTTGTATTGTTTAAGGTATTCAACAAATTATCAACAAAGTTTCTGGTCACTAATCAGTAATCAGAATGAGAAGAATATGACTGTACTGCATTGTGAGGAAAAAAAAGCAAATACACACTGTCAACTAAGAAATTCAAAAGGAGCTAAATAAACACAGAATAGAGGATTCCAAGACATATCAAGTTCAGATCATCATTCAAACCAGTGGATCTCCTGTTGCCTAGCCCAAAAAAAAAAAAATCCCTCCCAATTGATTTCAGTAGCAATAACAAGCACTAAATATAATTAGTAAATCTTAACACAGTGCAAGGAAAGGGAGCACCAGAGAAGGTGGAGATTTTTGCATGGATTTTATCTGGTGAGGTATTTACACATTAGCAACAGCAAAAAGAGAGTTTTAAGTAGCCCAAGAGTAGTATTTGTATCCCTAGCTATATTCTCTTGCTTCTGTAAAGATGTATTGGTGAATCAGGTGTTTGAAGGCCATGTTTTGCCAAGCTTGTTTCTACAAGCCAGTTTCCAGGGATTGTGAAGGTTTGAAATGGGCCAGACCTATGAAAACATTTCATTTGGAACCTTTACACCCCTCCACCCACGGTTTCTTGGGCTTCTTCAGCTTCTGGAGGTAAAGATTCAAACAAGATGTTTTCATTGGTCATGCCCTTTTTAATCCCATAATTCCCAAAATCTGGCTTCCATAAGCCAAGAAGCACAAGCCCCAACAAGCTTAGCCAAATAATGCACGAAGTAAGAAGTGGACCAAAATTTGGACCCTGTAATTCAGCAGGAATCTGTTGACTTTGAAACTGATCAATGAGCTGACCTCCTTCATAGGCTACATAATATGTTGTTTATCTCATTGTACCAAATAAAAGATGACTTCTCAGTTACTATGGTTTCTTGTGTGGTGATGAATATGAAATTAATGACAAAGCATGCATCTGAAAAAGTATAGCTCCTCCGAGGACAAAGCATGCAGGTCCGATGCTCAAGATTCCTTCACAAATTAGTAAAAAAAAAAAAAAAAAAAGAGCAACCCAGTGCACGAGGCTCCCGCTACTGCAGGGTCTGGGAGGGGCAAATGTACGCAACTTTACCTCCTGCTTCGCAGAAGAGGCTGTTTCCAAGCTTTGAACCTGTGACCAACATGTTGCAATAGTGCAACTTAACCATTGCGCCACAGGCTCGTGCACTAATTTGTGTCCTTCACAAATTAATGTGTCTCTTCTAATCAATTTCTTCATTATCTTAAGTCTTAACCAACGGTTAGGTATGAATGTTGCAACCTGGTGGGCAAGCGGTCGAAACAGCCTCTCAACATTCTCGGGGTAAGACTGCATAGTTCTTGCCCTCCCCCGGACCTCGCACATGCGGGAGCCTCATGCACTAGGTACGCCTTTCTTTTAACCAAATTCAGTCCCATGGCTTTCCAACCTAAAAAATGTTGTGAACAATCATCAAATCACTTATGAAGTCATGTAGAGGGATATACAGCTTAAAAATTAAAACCCTCCATTTTTCTAAAGCGCAAGCAAAATCTGATATCAAAATAACAATTAACTAAACCTAGAACCCCCCAAGAAGATGGTCATGAACTATAACCCTCACAATGAAGAAGAGACTTTTGCACAACCAACCTCATTTCAAAGACTATTCAAATTTCCTTCTAGGATGGTAGATATAACATAGAATTCTTGTACAATAACTCCCAGCCTTACAACATTAGTGGTGATCTTTCATCTCTCCATAACTTCTTCGGGATAATTGTATGGTCTTCATAGGGTGGAAGATATAGTTAATGGAAAATAACAAACCCTGCATTGTCTGAAAAATTCGACATCTTTGCACCTTTAGAGGTCAAAGGTGAAGGATGGCCTGGTAATGTAGTCTGTAAATGTCTTTTGTAATGTTTTGTAGGGTTAGTCCTATAAATATAAATCAATTGTAAGCATTTAAGGCATAACTAACAATTTCAAAATAACGTTTGCTAATGCAATTCTCTTCTCCATTAAAGAATCCCTTGTGTATGATCAAAAAAAGTTGGTGTTTGATCCAATTGAACCACCTAGAGGTGTGAAGCCCGGGTGTGACTTTTATTGTTTGTTTATCCCATCCTCTTCATATGCCAACAATTTTCCATAAATATTCTACCCTATGTTCACTGGACCTGATTTGACCATTAGCCCCATCTATCCTCCACCTGATCCAAATTTGGATTTCTTTATTCTCTGTGAAAAGATCCTATCATAGTACTGTTTTAATCTTTTCAACTACAATACTACATTACTTGGCTATAATCATCAGGTTGTTTGTTTTGCGTTCAGGTGGTCCTCGAAGATTATGAATTCGAATGGAGGCCCATTACCCTTCTCGATTTCGAACTCTTGTTAGGGAGGATGGCAACCCAAATCAAATAGGCTAGCCAATGATGAGTTTTAGATTTGAAGTTATTATCCTGATTTGTTACTTCAATCTAACAGTCTTAACCATCACTCAGCACCTTAATATCTTTCAAGGGTCTACCTTCTTGTACTCTTTATTCTTCGAAATTCACTAAAAACAAAACTCTTGGTAATCACCACCCTCCTTCCATTAAAGACTTAAGCCATCATCACTATTCAGGTCACTTCAGCATTCTTATGTGCAAGAACATGCAATTGATTGACCCCTTGACAAACTTACAGAGTCCAGTTGAAAATATACCAGGTCTGATAACCAAATGTGCTCAGATATATCCATCAATTTACCATTGTCTGTAATTCTCTTCCTGAGATTAAGGAAATGGTAAAACAGCAGTAAGCAGCCTTGGAATACGATACCATAAAATGTTTCACAAGGAAGAAAATTAAATAACATGTTGCTAAGAACTTGCATTACACTCCACCTAGTTTTATGAATCTTCAAGACAAGATAAAAATCGATCTTACATAACATTTAAGAATCATGTAATTCTGTGCAAGTCTGGCCATTTGTTAATTGTAATATTGACTTATATATCAACTAGAAAGTTATTAAAATAAACCAATGCTTACAAAGTATACTTCATTCACAGCAGTCTCTCTAACTAAAGAAGCATATTCAATAAGGAGATGAACTGACAGTTCCCCATTGCAGCATTTGGTTTCGTAAAACATAGAGTTAATTCTTAACACACAACGACCATAAGACAGACCTATGAAATCGTCCAGTGTCAGACAGAAGCAGAAAAAGAATAGTGGATTAAAATGTAACCTGGTGGGATCTCCGTGGGCAGCTAACCAAGGCTCCACCATAGACGCACCAAATGCGTCAACAATATGCCGATTAATATCAGATCTCTGGATATCAGAACCGCCACCACGTTTACTCAAAAGGGACTTGCCACACTCCGCCAGATTGGCCTGCTTCGCCAACCAATGCAAAACTTTCACTCCATCATCGAAGGCTGCCGGGTACCGGTTCTCAGGCGCTAGCCTGTAACCAACCGCAATGACAATCACATCACACAATTTGGCTATCCGTCTACAGAAGAAATCATTGGCTGATGAGTCCTTGCTGCCAGCGACGAACCCTCCGCCATGGAATTGCAACATAACTGGCAATTTCCGACAAGAGCGTTTGTTATTGTCAAGGGACGGCGAATAGCCCCTGTAAGATCCCGTCTCCTGTTTCGAATTCAAGCTCTCAGCATCGTTGCTACCACCGTAGCTGCTCCTGCGGATCTGCTCAGCCAGATTGGCAGCAGGCTTGGAAGATGTGGATGGGCCATAGCTGTTGCGACGGTGGAGGCTGATATGGGCACTGCTAAAAGAACCTGAAGAATCCGAGGACGTCACAGAAGCCTTGTTCCTAGCCCTAGATTGGGATTGGGAATCTGAATCTGATGCAGCGAGGCAGGTCTCAGGGAGGAAGATACGGACGGAGAGAGAGGTGAAAGGATCAATGTGAATGTCTTTGGTGGCAATACCATCGGTGAAAGAAGGGTTAGCAGCGGCGACTGATTCTTCAGGCCGCGTGGTGACACCGAAAGTGTTATCATCATCCAAAGAGCTTTGGATATGGCTCTGCAACCGGTGTTTTAGCATGAATTTGAAGAATACACTGTAGACCTTCACAGCTACACTAGGCATCTCTCTGCCTCTGATCCCGCGGCCCCGCCCTACGTTTGCTTTCAGAAACCAACGCAGGAGAGATTGCGATGTTTTCCTCTCTAAAGTTACGGTGAAATCATGGCGTTTAGTCCGATTTGGAGCTCTCTGTAACTCTACCTACAGCAACTTCATGGGATCATGGAAGATGGTAACCCAAATCCAAAGAGAGAGAGAGATTCAATTTGACCCTTCGAAGAACTACGCAGCCGAAAGAAACCCCAAGAGCGAGAGATGAAATCACGAAAGAGAGAAAGAGAGAGAGAGATTTTCAGTCTTTTTTTGATTGTGATGGTTATTTGATTTTGAATGGCCAATAAGATCGGGAGGTTGTTTTCTTTTTCCCTCTAAATATATCGGAGGCTGTCTCCCGCACCCAATTTGGCTTTGGTTATGCAGCCAATGAGATTGGTTCAGACGTGTGGATTCAACACATACTTCTATGTTTTTTTGCTACTTAAGAGAGTGAAGATGTGGATATACGAAAGGTGTTGGATCTTCACATGTACATAGATAGGATTCATTTTCAACACGCCATTGTACCTTGGTTCCACACGGTTATGACCCTTTTGTGCAGTGAAGCCTTTTTGGCCATGATCATCGTCGTGTGGGTCTAAGAAGCCGCACCCATTTATTATAAAGGATTTAGATCCTTTCTCATGTTTTGTGTCTAGTTGATCCCTCTCGAGTCGAGAATATGAATTTCATTATGAATGTAATGGCAAGCCAAGGTCATAGTTTGTTAAAATGGAATGATAAAATCCAAAATAAATAAATAAATAAAAATTGGACCAAGTTTACCTACGGTGAAAGAAGTAATCATGTCACCATAGTCATCACTACCATAAGAATGGTATGAGAAGGGATAGTTTCGATCTGGTACAATACTAATTGAGGGTTAATGATGACACAATAGTCAGATCATATGATCACATTGTTAAAAAATACCACAAAAGAGCTGCATATCTCAATACCATCATACTTACGTGCATCATCAACCACTGGGATTTTAGAGCAAGTACCTAATATTGCGGTTGCTGTAATCAGTTAAAAGACTTGAAGTGGCAAACCCTTGGGTAAAATAGCACTTGACGTGATTTTTACGCTTAAATGATTTTTTGGTTCCATATTTTAGGAACTATATGAATAATGGAGAAACTCCATGAAAGGAACAGTAATGATTCATATAAATCACTTAATAAAAAATGTCTCGGAGAAATCCACTGAGTAAGGTATTGCAAGGTGCATGGTGTGCATACATGTCAATGGGGTTTTGGGCTTTTGATAACATTTTTATATTGATCAACTTTTCTCATATCCATGATCAAAGGACGATTGAGAGGTTCGAAGAATGTCCATAAGGTATTGCACAACAATGGAAGATATTTTCAAACATTCGTAAATAAGGAAGAGACATGTACAACCATCACATTTTCTTCACCGTATTGTCAAGGGAAAATTTTCCCCTTCTAATAGAAAATGATTGGGGAGGTATGCGCCGTATGACATGCTTGAAAGGGAAACAAGAATTTCTATAATTGTTATCATAATTTTATCATTAATTTCAAAACTATCTGAATCTAGTGAATTTTATTTCACTTGATAATTAATTATTTTTATTTAAAAAATATAATTATAAATATGATAAGGGTTTTAAATCCATTATATAATATGATATGGTAAGAACCATGTCCATGTGCAGGCCAGTGGGGCAATAAGCAAATATGGATGTTTGGGCCCACCATGATGGTATTTTTGTCACATTTGAATATGAGACAACTCATCTGCCCAGCAAAACCTTCCGTGTGTTTTGAAAAACCTTGTATTTTTCTGGATAACAAGACTCCAAGGAAACCTAAAATGAGTTTGCCAAATAATAAAACAAACCATTAAAAATTTGAAAAAAAAATTCATATTCAAATAATTGGGCATCCAATTAGTGATCCAAGGATGGGAAGGATTTTTGGATATATATATCCATGTATTGGGATGTATATCTAGGGACTTCCCAACTCTGAGATCACTTATTAGGCGTCCAATTAATTGAATAGGAGCTGAATCCTAAAAACTTAGGACTGATCTAATTAAGGGTGTAAATCCCAAGCCCACACCGATTTGATTGACTATTTAAAGATCAACCAGGCCTACGCCAATTATTAAATGTTTCGGGCTTACGCTCGGCCTGTTTATAAACATGTTGTACACAGTGCAAGGGGTAAGTCCGACGGGCACCTGATCGGACCAACCCATTTACAAGCTTGACTTGGCCCGACACGTTTTGCCTGACCATTTATATGTATGTTTTATTTTTTTTGATAAAATAGGATATATATATATATATATATCAATTATTGAATGTAATTAAGTGTAATATCTTTCGTAAATTGTTGATGATTTAATAAAATATATTAAGCATCTTAAATCTAAGACAATGAAAGACTGTTTAAGGTCCATTTAAGGTTTTATTGATACCCGTTTAAGACCAATTATAGCCTGATTAGGAGAAGATCGATCAAACCCCGGAACTCGACCGGCTCATTCTTTAAATAGGTAGGTCACGGTCTAAGGGCATAAGCCCGCGAGAGACCGACTCGACTTGCTTGATTGACACCTAGTCTTTTTTTTTTTTTTGGTGGTAGTGATCCAATAGTAATTGGGGTATCATCAAATATCCATGGACATACATGAGAATCTATGCCAAAGACACGGGATGTATTTGATTAAAGGGAGGAGGAACATTGTCTATCTAGTGTTCCCCACACTCCAACATAGTCCTCGTTTTCAGGGGCAAAGGCATCTTTTCATAGCCCTCTTGAAAATAGGGGTTGTGTGACTTGTTTCTGGGCATGGGAGACATTAGACGAACAACATTATTTCTCCCTTGATTGAATTATGCTCTAAATTTGGCATGTGACTAATTCATCCCAAGTCCTCTCTATTCAAGGCTCAAAATAGTCATTCACCCATGTTTAAAGAATCATAATCAAATCGCTGATTCCGGTCAAATTGGATTGAAATCGGCCAATTTTGATTCCAGATTTGTACTTGTTTTTAGGGTTGAGATCAATACCGGATGAATCAGAATTGGAACCCATGGAGGCCGATTTGCCTCCTCCCTCTGTTTTCATTGAAGGAATAAAAATTTTTCTCTATCTTTGCCATTGCATCCGTCCAATACAAGTTGATCCATATCAGCAGCGGCCGAGATCAATCCATATTCATATCGGTCAAGATCTGGCGAAACCAATCCAGATAACGATATGTAAAACCATGATCTACACAATTCAATCCAAAGACAGCATTATAAGCATGCATTTATAGTATGCAGACAGAAGTTTAAGATCTTGGATAGAACCTATTTATTAGAGGGCAAGGATTCATGCAGCTGAATTTCTCGTAACTTGTTACGTTGTGTCTCTTTCATCCATTTCTCTGCCATCATTTTCTATTTAATTGCTTATTTTCTTTATTTCTCTTTTTCTGTTTGGACATCAGGCTTTCCTGCCATATTTTGCACGCATATTTGTAACCAACCTCGTTAAGTTAAGATAAGACTGAATTTGTTGTAGACATAAAATTATTTAAAAATAAAAAATAAAATAAAATTCATGGGATTCAAATCTTAGGCTGTCCCTTAAATTCAAACCTAAGTTAGAGTGGGATAGTCCCAAGGACACATCTCACTTGGTATCAATCTTGCTCATTTTCCAAGTTAAGTTTACTGACATTTTTAGTCAAGGAAAAGTACGGAGAGCAGCAATTAGTAAAGGTGGTAGTCTTTGGAGATTAGACTGATCCAAGGTAGCTTAGATCGAAACTCCAGTTTCCTACAGCTCATTGTATGCTAGATCCACTAACATCTCTCATAGAGAAATAATAAAGGCATCCACTGGATCTCTATGGCCACTCCTCATTGCACTGGATCCCTTATCATCCCTCAACATAGATTAGATTAACCCACTTTTATTAATGGATTGATAACTTTTCATGTACAGTTGGAGAATATTGACTGATAAGTGTTACTGAACAAATTTGGTGAGGACATGGATATTTTTCTATTACTGAACAAAGTTGGCTATGAAGATGTTCCAGCCCATTGTCCCAGTGCAATTATGAATGCTCTCTCTCTCTCCATTAAGCTGTTTCTGCAATAGAAGCTGGGAGGCTTGAATTTTAGTTTTTTCTTGAAGGCAAGTCTGCCCACTATAAAGAACTTTAACTGAAACAACTACCGACAACTAACAGAAGAACAGGGAGAAGAGATCCATGCAAGTTTATACTAAAAGATCTGCAAATATTGATAGAAGGAGTATTTAGTTGGTTCCTTGGAACAGACCTGGATTATGGGGTTGCAATCGTCGGAACGGGAAAAAGATCAAGGGGTCAAGTATTGGATTGTGAACAATTCGTAGGAATCTGACTGGGGAGAGATGGGTACATCCGGATGAGGAGAAACCCTAAGAAGGGGCTGTGAGGGACAGATCATAAAGATGGTGACATTGTATCCAGTTAAATCTACCCTGAATCCTTCTGCCAACACATATATGATCCCCATACCTTCATCCCTTAGCAGTGATTCCCGGCCGATTCCTTACATCATGAAAGAATGTGTTACCCAGAGAGACAACAGTTCCTTCATGTGGTCAGTACCATTGACAACTGAAGAAATTCATTATATCCTTCCTCATTTACCCAACGTATCAAAAAATATATGCATAACAGAAACTCAAGTCAAGAAACGCTTCCATTTTTTAAAGAAATAAAAATAAAGGCATACACATAAATAAATGATGATCGAGCAGTGGTTTAATTCACATTCCAGAACCAATAGAAGCAAAAGAAGTATATGGCACTTAGGTAGGAAGATACCTCTCATTTGTAGCTCCTTTATGTGACCCTATAGAAAATCAACCAAGAAAGCCAAAATTACTACGAATCTTCCTCTATGATTATGGACTGCAGTTGCTGTAAACCCCATATATACAATCTGTATATAAAACCAGAAGTTTGGGCCAGTTTGTTCCCTGTACAGTGGTGCTGTTGACCCTCTGGGACCTGACAACCCAAAACAATCAGAAGTAACTAAGGGTGAGCAACTAGAGTACGAAGAACAGCATTCCACCTCCTAAAGCTTGTCACCCGTTTCATGACTCATACCAATCAGAAATTTGAGACCGTTGGAACAAACAACCAACAGATCTCTTTAATCTCTCTAGCCCACAGATGTATGGGTGAGTAATACTTGAGGAACAAGAACAGCTTCATTACTTGCAGCTTTTGATGCAGCAATCTCTTCTAACCGCTTCCAGGTGGCCTCACGCTTTGCTTTGATCTCCTTCTCCTTTGCTTCGTCCTCCTGAAACTTGACCGAGCACTTCTCAAATACCTCAGGATCAAGATCAGAGAAGATCTTGCGTACATTCAGTGTCAAGCTCTGAACTGCCTGATTCCAGTGGCTTCTTGCATTTCTATCCAAGGCAGGGAAGATAATGGGCAGTATAACTTGGCAGTTTTGTTTGATTAAGTTCTCAATATGATCATTGTTCCATAAGAACAGAGCCCTTTCTGCCACCTGCAACCAAGAATCAGTTAGTGGTGCTACTCAAATAAAACTCCTCATGCACAGTCTATCATGCCATATGGGTAAATTGAGATACGAACATGACTGCATTTAATCCTTAATTCAGTTAGGGAACTTAAATTCTCGCGGATATAACAGGTGTTCCTTGCTACACAAAAGCAGAATGGTAAAAGAAAAAAAAGAAAAAAAAAAGGAATATCACTTGACCGAGTTGGAAAAAAAAAAACTTTAACATCAATGTATATAAACCAATTCTCTGTCTAGCAGTTCAAATTCATGGGCTAGTTCCAGTGATGCAGTGGCATAATCATGGTTGGACCAACATAACCCAATCTGGAAACCCAGACTGAGAAAAAACAGATCTAAATCAAGATTTCCATCAAAAAGGGAAGAGATAGGATTCCTTTATTTGTTTGGGTTATTCTTGTAATCTTATTTTATATTTTAGGGAAAAAGATCCCCATGCTCTCCTCTTGACATACATCCTCTCACAGGGATTTTTATTCATTTTCTCTCTTCTCTCTAATCATTGTGGGCCCCCTATTGATGATATCATCTTGCATGCTGCCATTGGCATGGGAGATTGCTCCAACACCGGCAGCATGGGAAACACTCCCCCTTTATTTTATTATGGAGTTAGATACGTATGAGTCTTTCAGTAGTTTCATAGTTTCAGTCAATTTCTGTTTTAGGTAGAGATTAGAATTTCCCCTCTTAATTTCTATGCATATAACCCAACATTTGAGCAGAGTTGACTTGAATAAAAGTTGAATCTGTTAGTGGCTGTGCTCGCAACTGAGTCAAGCTTGGAGGCCGGGCATGACTGGTTTACTTTTACCCTTCTTGACTGACAAAAGAGGTCAGATCAACTTCTTTTTGATGCAGATACGGCTGCCCTTTCTTGGTTGGACCAGCATGACCGGCTTTGGAAGCCAAGAGCCAAGAAGAACCGGTCCAGCCCAAGGTTTTGGTCCAACAATGGTTGGAAATAAAATTAGTAGTTTACCTAGTATTTTATTTCATGCTTTTAGTTTCCAGACTTGAACGTAGGAGTCGGATTTATTTCCTTGCTTTGGTTTCCTTTTTATAGTTGTTTCCTAGTTTAGGCTAGTTTCCATTCCAGTTACGTTTCTAATTTCATGTTCCTATTTTCCTATATATTAGTTGTAATCGATTGAAGATTTAGAGAGCAATTTGATTATTGAATGAATGTGTGAGTGTAAACCTTCTTTTCCCCCTCTCTACTCTGATTTCCCCTCCCTTCCCTAAGGTTCTCTATCACTTTTCTTCTTTCTTTTTATTCTTCTTACATTGGTTACTGTTTTTCCTTCTTCCAACTTCTTTCCTTTCTTCTCCCCATACAGGTGATAACTAGTTTCTGCTTGACCATAGAGTCACTCACAATTGGGGATTGATCTCTACACCCCTCCTTTCCTCCTGATATTTTGGTGTTGGTTCATCACCTTAGGGAGACCTAAACCCTAAGTTCTTGTTCCACAACACCACCTATTTTTCTGTGAGATTGAAATCCATAACCAGGACTGGTTACTACAGTACCGCTTGGGTTAGTTTCAGGAATTTTTTTTTATTCACTTTTCAGATTGCTATTTCGACTGATTGTTGGTTGGTATCTGGAGATCAATGAGTTAGAATTATCCTAAATTCTCAGGTCGTTTGAACCTCTTTTGAGAGAGTTTTCTCAATCAGAGTAGGGACTGGTTCTATAGTGTTTCACTTAACATAAGGAAGAAGATAACTTCAGGTTCTGATATTTTCCATTGAAGACAGTTATTATAATTTCCCCCAAAGCCCCTACCATCTATCATTGTTTCTGTCTTATTCTCCATCTAATATTCAAATTCCAGAATAGCCCCTTCTCTTCAATTTTAAGACGAAATGCTCCGTGACATGAGCATTCATACACAGAGACAAAGTAAGATGGGCAGGGAGGTCAACAGGAAGTGATAATGAGCAAACGTTGGACTGGATAATGGAAACTGCTTTTGGGTCACTATGGGCCTATCAATGTGATAAAAAATCCCAATATGAAAGAGCAGTGGTAATTCTGTCAATAATTTCAAGTTCTGGACACCTTTGGACAAAGATAGCAGGAAGGTTAGAAAATCATTAAAACAGAAAAATGTCAATTGAAATGGTAAAGCACATCTAGACCCATCAAAAAGAGCATGCTTTAAATATGAAATGCTAAATGTGAGCTCTAAATGGCCTCTTTCAAATGATTAGACGTGACTGCAATGCTGAGGTATGGCCTCAACATTTAACGGTCACACCTAAGTGATTCCTGAAATCAATGCGTCTATTAGAGATACAGCTAAGCAGATCATATGGTTAAAAAATCATCCAATCATACTGATTATCTACCCAAGTAATCTCTTACATGGCATCACTCTAGTGGCAGGCCCTGAATCACAACCAGAAAGAAAAAGAAAAAGAAAAAAAAATATATATATATATATATATATACACTAAACAATTAAACAGACCTGCTTGTTAAAAATCATAAAATCAATCATGATTTTTGGAAAAGGTAATCTCCTCAGGGATTGATGAAGAAGCGGGTCATGACATTGTACAAGAGTGAAGAGGCATTTGCCAAGATATTGACAATTCAGGATAGAAGTTTTAGGCTGAGAATTTGGACCAAAGACGCTACCTGTGTATGATATTAACTTTCCCAACAAGTGACAAAGTAGCCTGCTCGTCAGAGCATAGGCAGCAAGAAATCTATTAAAGTTGGAAGTTTACGAGAATTATACACTTCTGAGGAGTGACACGGCTTGGAAATGAAAGGAAAAACAAAAAGAGGGAAGAAAGAAAAAAATAAAGGGACAATCACAAAGGAGACACCACAAGTCTCCACACTCTTTCCTTTTTTTTTTTTTGGGGGGGGGGG
>NC_056561.1:34446959-34447266 GCF_013358625.1 Macadamia integrifolia | reverse complement strand
GGGTAGAGGGGAGGAAGGCTCCATAACTAATCCAATATCATACCAACAGTTATGTACAATAATTCAATAAAATTCTGACCATAACAGCTATCCCAAAGTGGTTTAACCTCAAAGGTTGGAGTGCCCTGAAAATAGTGCTACTTGCTTTGGTGAAATGACAAGAAACAATGAGTATTACTTGCTTTATTCCTGATGCTGTACACAAGAACAGCTATCACAAAGTTGTGTTCCTTGCTTTTTCTGCTTTAGATTTATTATCTTGTCTTTTTCTTGTCTTTTTCTTCTTCTTCTTCTTTTTTTTTTTTTT
>NC_056561.1:34385329-34446939 GCF_013358625.1 Macadamia integrifolia | reverse complement strand
TTTTGAGTAGATTGGCTATGATACATAATAGCATAGTTATCACGGTGTCTAGGCAACCCAAGGCATTTAAGGGGGCTTGAATGGAAGGCGCCGGCTAGGCATAGTTCAAAATCTTGGTTAAAACCACCAAGATTTTGCAAAATACTTTGGTTTTGATGAAGGTCTTCATCCAAACAAAACTGGGTACAACTCAGTAGAAATGTCGAGTTCCGACCAAAATGTAGGTTTTGACTCGGTTTTGGTACAAAACAATACATATAAAAGCATAGTTTCGATCAAAATGGGTAGAAATTTCAACCAATTTCATGAGTTTCGAGTGGTTTAACCTGTTGGAGGGGGGAAACTCTAAAAAACCTAGATTTGGTATTTTCTGCCAAAAAATCACCTACATTTCTTGGTGGAACAAAGTGTTGGGGGACTGCTACAACGCATTTACAATGACAATTTCCCATACTAGAGCAAGATTTGAGTAAGATTCAAACTTAGAGGTATACCCTTTTTCCCCAAAGGTCTCAAGCATTGAGCCTCCCTGGAACTCTGTGTGGTACAGACATAAAGTTGGAAGAACGATTTCATAGGGGTGTTGATGCAATCTGGGTTCCAAAAACCCGGTTCGAATCGCTTATGGGCTCACCCCGATACTACAAAACTCAAATAACAGGTGGATGGAAGTTCTGTAATTTAATGAAATTCAAAGGGCAAAATAGGCACATGTAGGGGGGGAATAGAGTAATGAATGAGGAGGGTAATTCTGGAATCAAAAACAAAATACGGGTAAGGAATGAATTGACACAAAGTCTAAGGGTAGATTTGGAAGTACCAAAAGAGGGGAGTAAGTAATGTAAAGAAGAACTCTTCTTCCTCTCATGAAACCAGAACCAGTGGTAAACTCTTACAGATGGAGACGAGAGATCTCCCTCAAATGGACTTGGTTCAAGCTAAAATTTCAGGTGTGAATCCCTAACCATGGGGCTATGGATGCCAACTATCAATCACTCAAAACAGCAACTATAATATTTAGTAAAATCCCAGCAAACAAAGCCTGGCAGTAGAACTGAAAACAGATTTGGAGATGTGTCTGATACTCTCAACCAACTGAGTTTTCTGTGGCAAGAGTCTAGGGTTAAGGTTGCCCCTGGGGAAGGAATAATCCCCAGATTTTGAAGCCCAAAGAAAAGGAAACAAGAGAGATTGAGCACTCTCCCTATTCAACCAAGGTAACAATCTGGACAGGGTAACAATACAGAAACAGAAAATAGAAGGCAAACGAATGAGAAAACAGGAGAAAGAAGAAAAGCTGAGGGAGGAAGATCAACACGCAGGGAAGGGGGGGAAGAATCACTTTCAACCAATTGGATGCAAAACTCCACAACCAGGAAGTAACCGCTCAAACTTTCATTCCATCAAATATGTCCAATGAATTACAAAAACGAAACTGAAAGTTTCTTAATTGTAGTCTAAAACTGAAACAGAAGTAAAATCCAACTTTATATCCAAATTATCTAACCCAATCTAAATCTATAATGAAATCAAACTCTAAAATTAGACACAAATCCCAATATCGGCCGTTCTTGGTTGGAACTCTCAAATAGGTTTGGCCCGGTCCAAAGAAGTGAAAGAACTGCCCCTGCATCCGGTGTATTAACTTCAGTTGTACACTTATACTTGACTACTTGTAACAATTGCACACTTGTAGTTGAAACAGTTTGATATTGTGTAATGTCAAATGGTTTTTCTTCATTCTCAAGGCATATTTTAGTTGTTTTCATTGAATTTTGTGTTTTAATACTAAATTCTGTGCAGAATATGTTATATTTGAGAAAATACACAGCAGTGTACAGCATACAGCACCTACCTAGGGTACAGAAACAAACTACTATTTTTTGTTTGCTACTGTTTCACCAAAAAGATTGAACTGTTAGGGAAGGGCAGTGTCAAGGTATGCATTAACACTCCCCCCACATGTGCAGGCCAAGATCCCATGGTCCTTGCACGTCGAGTTCACGTGGCATTTCTTTGTGCAGCACCAAGGGAGAAGAAGTGTCAGCCCTTACCTGATTTTTGCACTTCCCAAGAGTCAAACACTCGACCTCCCTGCTCTAATACCAAGTTTGCTACCGTTTCACCTAAAAGCTTGAACTGTAAGGGAAAAGCAGCGTCAATATACATTATCATTTTGGGTGTGTTTTTCTACAGTCTAAAGGTTCCAATATGTTTAGAGATGCTAATTTCAGTAGAAACCCAAAATATTTTGGTTTTGACTAAGATCGAAACCAAAATCTCGATGCTTGCACCTACACGACAGTCATTGATCCTTTATTGTACACTCTGAATAGATAATTCTAATAATTGACACATATACAGATTTCTCCTAGCAGAGGGAAAAGGACAGGAGCAGCACTAGTCCCCAAATAGCCCCCAAGATTTGGTGGATCTGTTCCCACAATATAAAAGCATCTGCATAGAGACTGCCACTCTGTTCCATGGCCCAAAAGGGCTTTCATCCTCTGTAATCAGACAATATCATTTCATGCAAAATGGTTAGAATCTCAGTTCCAGGTCCCAATGGAAACTAATGGAGATGGACAACATTCAGGAAAAAAATTGGCAGGCAGTGAGTTAATATGAGGTGATGACGAGGAACAAAAAAAAAAAAAAAAAAAATCCTCTCAGAAGCAGAAAAAATTTTGCAGCCAAAATGATAGATTGCTTTTGGGACTTGATAAAGCAATTTCTCTCCTCACTTCAGCGACAAAAAAAACTACAAACTCCCTCCCCTCATTGCTGCTACATCAATAAACAAGTACCTCCAAAGCCAGTCTTGGACCACACAAATTTAACTCTATTGCCCCAACTTCCCCACATCTCCAAGGACCCAATGAGTCATTCAATATTTTCACAATTTCTGTTCACAAATTTCAGAAAGTTGTGTCAGTGAGCTGGATTCTGGAGTTATTTCTCCCACAGGACTCCTTCATTACAGACTCTTGGCCTCAATGGCCAGTTTCTACACCCATCAACCATAAGTTAGAACTGAGAAGCGGGAACCAATCTGATGCAGATTCCTACGACTTGGTTGGTTTGAAATGGGGTGGGCTTGGTTCATTATTGAAACAGTTCTTTGACTCATACTTGACCCATGTGTGAAGACTTTGGGATTTCTGAAAAATGAGGTTTTTGGGCCAGTTGGTATCTTACAGCTTCTTTTCAAGGAATATTATCTCCAGCTACAAGTTTCCTATTTTAGGAAAACTGAAACTGCCATCTTTATCCCCTAACTTGCTGGGTTGTGCCTCTTTCCTCTTACTTTCAAGTCTCTGTCATTTTTCTTGTATCATTTCCTATTCTCTTATTTTCTTCATTTCTCCTTTTCTATTTGGACCTCAGTTTTCTCTACTTTGTTTTGCACGGATCCTTGTAGCCGACCCTATTAAGTTGGGACAAGGCTGAGTTTTTTGTTGTTGAAACTGCCATCTTTATATCCCACGTATGGAGGAATTAGAGCTCCTTAAAATCAGCCTCTGTGGGCCCAATATGGAGAAGATATGGCTTATGATATGGAAGTTAGACAAATCTTATCTTTTAGGATCTGTCATAACCAAGGCAGTTGTTTTAGGGAATTATCACATACGGAGATATTTCTTATAAGAGGACAGCACTTGTGGCCCAGTTGACAGATTTGGCAAAGATTTAATGAAGCTTATCTGCAGCCCAATATGCTCCTTGCATGGAAGATCTATGGTGGGGCCCAGCTTAAGGATATTTGTAGGTTACTCCTAATATTCTGGATCTCATTAAATTGTAGACGTGGTCTTAATTTAGTTGTTATCTCAGTCTTTATTGTAATCAGGTTACTGAATAAAACCAGCGTTGGAATTAGGAAGTTTCAATTTGTTTGTTCTCTTACATACTATAAGAAGAAAAAAAGAGGTCTCAGCTGGAATGATTCGAGTTATATTGAGAAGTTTGCGTCGGTGGTGATGCTGTTCCTTGGACTGTGGCGATGCAGCTCCAGCCCTAATAGGTTGGGATTGGTAGTGAATCCATTCCCACAAGCAAGATGGTGAAGCCTTGGTCATATCTCTTATATTTGTTCTTTCACGAGTAGAAGAAAAAAAAAAGTGTTAAAAATTCTATTACCAATAATGGTTTACAAGCAATCTTGTTGCAACTGATCACCCCCTGGTTCTTCCCTGTTTCAAGATCGATTCTGCGTTACAATCACAACTTTAACCCCATTTTGGCCAGGTATAGTCCAGTAGAAAAAATTAAGTGAGAACATATCCATATCCATACCCTCCTGTTTCTCCTCTTATGCACTAAACAATGTATCTCCCCTAGGAAACCCAGCAAACCAGACATATCTACAAATGTCCTCATTTTTTTTTTTTTTTTGGTGAATAAGAAATTCATTACCAAGGGAGAAAAGAAGAAGAGAAGGAGAATATACAACCCCGAAGGTGGGATCGCCTGGAAGGCCAACAACAAGCTAGGACTCTTCTCCGGATGGAGGAGGAAAAGGGGCATTCAAATAAGAGATGGTTGTCTATTTTCAAAACCATTCCAACAGAGCCAACAAGCAAGGGAGACAGGAATATGTCGATGAACGAGGAAGGACTAGGTGGGCAAACAATTGGAGAGGGCTCTCCAAACAGTGAAGTTATGCCGTGGGATGTGGGATTTGAACCCGATAGTTTTATGCCAATGACAGATGGTGCCATGGGTTCTCACAAGGTGCCAAGCTGAAAGGGGGGGGGGGGGAGGACCAAATAGATGAAAGCGTGGTGGGGGAGGTGGGTTTAGACCAAGCACCACTGGAGATAATGGAGGAGATGGAGGTGTCTTTGGCAAGACCGGAGGATTAAACAGATTTAGGCCCCACTTTTAAGAAAAGAACACCACTGGGGTGCCAGTTGTCAAGCCAAAGGGAGGTGGAGAGACAATTACCGATCTTACAGTGGATAACCTCCATGGCTAGAGACCTAGCCTAAAGGATTTCACGCCAAACCCAAGAGGCATCCTGGGAGGGAGAAGCAGTCCACAGAGAGTCTTTGCGGAGAAGAGAGGAGTAGACCAAAGAGACCCAAATACCTTCCAGATGAGCTTGAGGATGCCAGTAGAATTGACATCCTTAATCTTTCTTAGTCCATGACCTCCCTTAGCCTTAGGGAGGAAAACGGAGGACCAACGAATGAGATGGAGAAATTTGGCCGAGTCCGCACCTTTTTTTTTTTTTTTTTTTAATGAATAAATAAATTTATATCCAAAGAGCAAAGAAAAAACAAGGGGAAAAGAGGGAACTAAGCAAGAAGCAATACAAATACAAAATAAGCAACAAAAATCAAATCAAAACAGCAAAACTTCAAGCAACCAAGGAGGAGAGACCAGCACCCATTGTAGCAACAAAGGGTCAAGGGGGGGAAGGGTCAAGGGGCGGGAGAGGTGAGAGGCATGAGGTTCCAGGAGGAGATGATATGGGAATTTCTACTAGAGAGGAATTGGCCGAGAACGGATAGAATGAAGGGATTGGGTTTTAGAGGAAACATCAAAGAAGATCGTTGTCCAAATCATGTACGGGGAGTGGGAGTTGGATGACCATCTTCGAATGTTACGCTCCATCCAAAGGTGGTTAATAGTAACGGAGAAGGCTAGCTTACTAATAGTGTCACAAATGGAGGATCCAGCAAAAGTCATGTCAACCCAAATCCATTCCCTATCGAAAGGGAGGATAAGCCTACTAGAAGGCCAGTAGTGAGCAAGAACATTTTTCCAAACCAAGGAAGATAGGGAGCAGGAGAAGAAAATATGTGGGATATTCTCTTGACTGAGAGGGCAAAGACAACAAGAGGGATTGATGAGGATGTGACGATGGAGAAGGAAGGATTGGGTGGGGAGGCAGTTGGAGAGACATCTCCAAGTAGTGAAGCTGTGGCGGGGAATATGGCCTATGAACTAGACGAGATTACGCCAAGGAACAGTGGGGCTAGAAGATCTAACAAAGGACCAAGCAAAGGCTGAGGTGAATATCCCATTGGAGGAGGGGAGCCAAACGCATTTGTCATCCTTACCACGATGACCAGGGGGACGGGAGGGAGAGACCCACAAATCAGCAAGAGGGGGGGGAGGGAGGAGGGGACCAACCCTAGGGGGAAAGGATACAGGAGACAAGAGAAGAATTGGGCAGACCAGAGGAGCAGATGATCCTCGGAGTGACAAGAGAGGAGTGGATACCAGAAGGGTGCCAAGGGTCCATCCAAAGGGAGGTAGACTGCCCATTACCAATAGCTATGGAGATGGCAGTGAGGGCAAGGGGCCTAAGATGAAGGATTTTATGCCAGATCCAAGAGACATCAAAAGGAATGGGGAAAGTCTAGAAGGATTTATGGGAAAGCAAGGAGGAGTAGACCCAGCCAGCCCAGATACTCCGATGCTTGGAGGCGAGCTTCCAGATGAGCTTCAGAATGCCCACTGAGTTGACCTCCTTGATTCTTCTGATACCAAAGCCACCCTTAGATTTGGGCAGACAGACCTTGTCCCAAGACACGGATAAAAGAACTTAGAGAAATCAGAGCCCTTCTAGAGGAAGGAACAGAAGAGACTTTCAATGGATTTGACAGTAGATGAAGGAAGGATAAAGATCCCAGACCAATAAAGATATAGAGATTGGAGAACAGATCTAATTAGAATAAGCCGGCCAACATAAGAGAAGAGCTTGCCTTTCCAAAGCTGGATACACTTTCTAAGAAGATCCAGAATAGTGGAGCAATGGTGGGCAAAGAGCCTGGAGGAGATAAGGGGAAGGCCTAGGTATTTGACAGACAAGGATCCCAAGGAAAAGCCTGTAATGCCTAGAAAAAGGGATTGAGTCTCAACCGAGTCTGCACCTTTCCAGAGGAAGGAGCGGAAGAGAGACTCAATAGGCTTAATAGTGGCTTTGGGGGAGAGCAAAGATGCCAGACCAATAAATGTAAGAAGATTGGAGGACAGATCTGATGAGCTCTAATCGATTAGCGAAAAGAAGCTTTCCTTTCCAGAGTTGAAGTCTTTTGCGGATATTATCCAACATAGGAAGGAGTACAATGGTGGGCAGTTAGCCTGGAGGAGATAAGAGGGAGGCCAAAATATTTGATAGGAAGTTTTCCAAGAGAAGCCAGTAAGCTCGAGGAGGTGAGCTTTGGTGTCATTTGAGACACCAAAAAGAAAGATATGGGACTTAAGGAGGTTGATACGGAGGCTATAGAAGGATTCAAAAGAATGGAGGGAAGAAAGAATGGTTTCTCAATGGGGAGGAGGTCAATTTTGGAAAAGATCATGAAATCATCAACAAAGGCAGTGTGGGTGAGCTTAAGGGTTCTACATTTAAGGATGGGAAAAATGATAAGATCATCAGTGTGGGATTGAATGGATCTAGAAAGGACTTTAAGAGCCAGGGAGAAGAGAAAAGGGGAAGGGGGCAGCCTTGTCTAATGCCAACAAAAGAGGCGAAACAACCAGCCGGGGACCAGCTAACAAGAACGGAGAATTTTGGGGAGGAGATACACGAGTAAATCCAATTGGCAAAGACAGGAGGAAAAGACATGGAGAGCAAGACCTTGGAGATGAAGACACACTTGATAGAATCAAACAAATGTCCTCATTAGTAGATGTAAATGAGAAGTTTCCAATGGATGAGACAACCCATCATTCATGACTCATTGCCAGCTGACAAAGAACCTAAACATGTAGAATAAGTTCTTCATTTTCCTTCTATTCTCCTTCTATTCATTGTTATAAAATATAAGCACAACTATTCTGGATAAAACACACGTCAGGATGCATCAGACACAAGCCAAAGCATTATAAGAGGTTGAAGCCATAAAAGGATGAAAAGTATTCTAGGAGATTCTGACACAGTACATATGACTTTGTCTATTTTAATCTATGATACTGAACAGAATCATCCAAAAAGAGAGAGGGGAGAATGTACAGATAAAGGTAGGATTATTAACACATAATAATGTGGTAAGTATACAACAAGGTAAACCATACTTCTTATTCTTGATTGGAGAAGACCATTTAGTCTTCACTTGAATTAAACAAAGATATGACATCATAACGAAGAAACCATAAAACCATTTACTTGGAGGAAGAGAAGAAACATACAGAAGATTCATTTACTTGGAGCAAGGGAAGCATGTCTCCTACAGAAAGGAATAGGAAAAGGAAGTAGACAGTAACAAAACCTTGCAAAACTGATACCTGAAAGTGTGAACTGCTCAAACAACGAGCGATCTGGCGGAATAATGGAACCATACAGCGCTGGAACTCTGGAAGCTGAGTCGCTTCCAAAACCTCCTCCAGTTCACCTAAGAACATGACCTCTTTTGAACTATTAGTGATTGGCCAATACTTCAATAGACCTCTTATAACAGTATCAGAAAGCTTACAGTCTTTTTCCACAAATTGTGTAATGCAGTAAGATAACTGTTGATGGTACATGGGTATGCATTTTGGTTTGTGAAGTGGAATCAGAGCTCGAACAAGAAACAGTTTGTGCTCTTCCTTCAGCGGTAGAGCAAACCCATTGATTATACTGCCCAAAATCTCTAACAACTCAGCAATCCCATTATGCTTCTCTGTCTCAAAAATAAAACGGTAGAAGATGTTATTGATAGCTTTCCGGATGAATGGGCGGTGTACCATAAATTTTCCATAGGTACGATGTAGAATTGTTTTCAAATATTCCCTCTCTCTGGGATCCTCAGAGTCAAAGAGGTCCAGCAGCCTCAGAACAAATGAGTGATCGATGTACCTTTTAGCTAACTTTGCATCTGTCTCAGGTGATGCAACAAACCTTAGAAGGAACTCATACACAATTTGCAAGTGTGGCCATGCAGGGTCCATTAAAGGTTCCTCCTCTTCCAAATCAAAGGCTTCCAGAACCTTGTTCTCACGCGGTGGGGATGTGAGTGCTCTAAACAAATTCACCGATACCATTTTTACTATTTCTTGCATGACAGGTTCTGTGAACTTCCCATTTGCAGAAGTAACAAAATCCACAAGCTCTAGCAGAGTCTGCCGTTTGATTTCCTTTTCTTTCAGGTTCTTTGTTGGGTCAGTGAACTCAAACAGGACACAACATAAGTTCAGCTTTCTGATAATCAAGTTTTGCTTCTCAGAGCTGGGAACATCCCTAAAACTAGGCAATGCCTCATAAGCACAAGTTGCAGAATTTCCATTCAGCTTTGAGTTTGCAACTGCTGAAAGCTTATTCCCATGATTGACCCCAGAATTTGAAGCAGAATTAACGGCTGGAAGAGATGCATGGTTTGGGTTTGCAGACCGGCTATTTAATAGATCATTGCTTCTTGAACTGGCAGAAGAATTTGAAGAAGGGCCAGAGGATCCACCTGATTCACGATTTTCCGCCGACTTAGAGGGCTTCCTAGGGAGCCTACCAAGTATATTTTTTATCATAATTGAGTTAATAAACAACCAGCTCCTCTTAAGCCCAGAAACCTGCTAGGTGAGTGGTTTCTTACAGCTCCTTAAATGCAGAAAACACTCAAATCAACAAAACAGAAAACCAATGATATCAGTCACATGAAAAACCGAGATTCAGCAACCCATATCAAACCAGTGTTACCAATGGACTGTCTTCTAATCCACCCAAATATTTCATCTCTACTTCCCCATCTGAATAGTTGTGCTCTTTCCCTCTTCAAAATTTCCAAACATGGGGGCCAGGTCCCCCTCTTCATCTGAAGAGAACAATCAAAGCCACTATTAAAGCAAAATTTCTGCTCTGAACCGCCCTTCAAAATCCGAGATCAAACAAACCAACGAAATCCCAATCAAACCACAAAAGCTAAAAAACCCCTCAGCTTTTCAACTTTCTGAAAGATGACATTTGCCCCTTCCTTCTGTAAAACCCAAGTGAGAGTAAGACGAAAAAAAAAAAAAAAGAAGCAAATTTTTATCATAAAATCAGAAGCCCAGATGCAAGAGCACAACTCAAACCAGAGATCAGGAAACACACCACTGAAGCTTATGTTTTATATACTGTTCCAATTAAAACCAAGGGCCAGGAAATGAAGGGTGCAAGAAAAGTATAATCTCCGGTATCGCTTTTTCCATTATGTTCCCCCAAATTACTTGTAATTCGGCTGGATCAAAAGGCAAGAAGATCTGGGTATGATCTAGAAAAACAGGGTAGCAATCTTCATTAAACGAAATCCAAGAAGAAGGAAAATATCAAAATTAAGCAAAAAAATAAATTCACAAATACCTACTTATACAAATAGATAATTTCTTCCAAAACAGCTAAAGAGAAGAAGTAGAAGAAGAAGGAAGATGCCCAACTGGAAATAATAAGATGAGTGATTATAATACTCACAAAGAGTTCAACTGGTCCTGATGAGAGATATAAGAGCAAGCATAAAAGTCATTAGTCGAAATCCAGAAACCCACTAACTGAAAAGGTCAGACAGACATTAATCGTTTTTGTTTGTTAGAAAAAAAATGAAAAATCTCTCTCCCCCCCCCCCCCCCTCTATGGGCTATGGGTTTGAGAGGAAAAAGAACACAGTAAAAGGGCGAAAACATATATAAAAAAAAAAGATTATGGGTTCAGAAAAGAAAAGCAATTTCCTTTTACAACTAGTGTTTAGCTTTTTCTCCTTTGCTTTTTCATGTTTTCTTTTTCTACATTGTATCTTTTATAATATTTGTACTTATTTTTCTTCTGTGTAAAAAAAAAAATTCTAATAAGAAAGTTATGAAAATTAATAGCAAGTAACCTGTATTAATTGTATTTCTATTATTATTGATGATCTTTAGAGTAACTATACTTTTTGGTAGAAGGATTTTAATGTAATTTGGATGCCCTTACACTGAAGAAACCTTCTCTTTAAGCCATCAATGATCAATCCAAGTGTCCAAAGACATTATGTTAAATTAGACCAATAAATACTTGACACGTGGTGCAATTCTTGTAATGCTTTTGCATGATCATTGGTCAGTATATTTATTAGCAATGGGCCCGTGGAATACTTGGTCTAAACTCTTAACTGAAATTGACATTTTGAATCAAGTGGTGTGGTCTGTGCCTCTGTGGCCCTTGCAAGAGCTTGAGTTTTGAGGTGCTTGTTGTGTTGGGATGGAAGGTTTTGCTTCAACCGTGGAGAACGAAGAATCGCTTTATTAATTGTGATTTCACCTTATGATTGGATTTTTGTGTTATTATAAATAATGATTTCGAAAGCTTTTTCTTAATTCAATTATATGGGGCAACGATAAAGAAGTTCCTTTTTCACCCACAAATTGGATCCTATGTTTCATGGGAAAGATGGAAGTATGATGGGTCGTTTATTAATTGCCATGAGGTGTTTCAGTTAGCACCCTATTTTGTTGCATAGAAAGACCCTTATAATAGCATGTTAACAAAGGCTGCATTTGTTATGCATTTTAGATCAATAATACAGACAAACGCGATGGATGTTCAACATGGCGTAAAACAAAACTTATGGAGAAATGCCAAAACACATTTTTGTTATGTGAGCCTCCTCAACTTGAAGCTTAGGGCATCAGATTTGTAATGTAATGATTATTGGTTCAATTGTGATAACTGACTTATCTCAATACATAATCTACTTAGTTGTGACACTAGTGTAAATAAAAACATCAATGGAAAAGCAAAAAAGCGATATTTTTCTATAAAAAAATATATATATCTTGAATTAGAGATTAGAAGATCAATTCAAACCATTAGATAGAAGACACAGACAAGATTGGTCATTTATCAGATTTTATAAGTGAAATCAATCTTATACCCCCCCCCAATGTATTGTACCCTCTTTATAATTCATGTCTTAACATGCACTTCCTTCGTATCCTGGGATTTTCTTAGCTTTTATCCTAAAGTTTTCTTGACGTTTGGTTGGTGAAAATTGGATTAAAAAAAAAAAAAAACCAGTAAGACTAATAATGAGTTTATCTATCTAATTTCCTTAATTTTAAATTATTTTCAAAAGCAACCACTCTAAGTTTTCCACCATATTCATCTCAACATCCTCCATCCGTCACCCACAAATTATTTATAACACTTTTTAACGGTTTAACCACTCAACACCATAAATCATAGCTGAACAGGTGACAATCCTATAAAATGATAACCCTGTATAATGGCTTGAAAAAAAAAAAACTTGCATAAAGGGTTGACCACATCCACCAGATCTATCAAACATATGACTAGTCCAAGATTAATTCTTTCCATCGCTCTATTTAGATTGACTACATCATGACTAGGGCATAGTTTAGAATGAGGTTCAAATCCCATTCTCATCCATTAACAAATAACAACTGGCTTGCAAATGAACCGCATATAACTCTTTTTCATAAAGATACACTTAAAAGGTGAATGGTTCAAATGAAGAAGTCTGTGTAAATGTTTGACGAGACTTGAGAGGATAAAAGATAAGGCTGAGTCCTACAATAAAAGTTTCAGAATAAACATCTGATCCCATAGTATAAAAGATTATTTGGTTGGTGGTGTTTCAAAGATAAACCCTAGAGAGAGAGACAGATCATCTAAAGCTGTGCGAAAGCACAGTTGATCAGGATCATAAGAATGGTGGGGTCTTTATTGCGATGTGATCTCCTTGTTTGCTCTGGTCAATTGGGCTCTTTAAAGTCAAGATTGTATTTAGATTTTTTGCTCCCTACCTTATCTTACTAAACTACAAAAGGAGAGAGTGCCTCGCAGGCTCGCAGCACAAGTTGAAGAGAGGAGTCGAACACTCGAAATCGTGACATCTTAAGAGTCCATACTCTATTCTATATAGATTGGATGATCGCCCCCAAAACTTAAATTTTAAAGTCTAGCCATTTGTGGATGGCATCCATCATTAAAATCGATCGAAACTCAACTATTAATTGATTTGTTTTATACTTAAGACTATAATTCAATAGCTTTTTTAATGGGCACAATCTCTCTCCATCCATGATTTTCTTTTCTTCCACCTCCATCTAAACCTAAGATTGGCCTAAAGATGGGTAATTTGGGTAATAAACAACATCAGAGCACCATTGAACTGGGGAAGGAAAACTTACTCCTTGATCCATTTGTATGTTTCATCACCAGTTTACACCATTGTAGACCAAATCAAACAACTTAGAAGTCTTATCGCCAAATCATTAGTCCGGCGACCATCAGGTTGTTGGGTTTTAATCAAGTGATCGGTTTCCTCAAGTTGGATCACTATAAGTTGGCAATAGAAAGATAACAGATAATGTCAATCAAGAGAGTTAAAGTAAGGTGGATGAAGTGCAGAGGCACTTTCACAGTGCTATTTGATGGTTGGGCAAAGGTTATATGAGGCAACCACAAAATGTGATCTCTCTCTCTCTCTCTCTCTCTCTCTCTCTCTCTCTCTCTCACGTATAAATACGTGTGAAATCATTTCATAGCTTCTCATTAATATGCTCTCTTATGCCATTTGCTCATAGAACTCTCTCCCTTGATAGTTAGATAACCTTTTTTATTGCTACACTGCTAAGTTTGTAAAAATAATCAGAAGACTACAAATGCATGGTATGCGAAGTCAAATGTTGGATGGTCAGCAGATGGAAGAAGTGCAGCTGGAAATGTTGAAACAATGACTTGAAAGAGTCCTGGGTATATGATCAAAATAGATACACTTAAAAAGATTAATAATAGGTTGGTATTTATAAATAATAATAATAATAATAATAATAATAATAATAATAATAATAATAATAATAATAAATTAATATTTTTTTGTAAAATTAGAAATCAAAATTAAAATAATTTAAGTATGTAAATAGAATCAAACAATATCAATAGACTGAAATAGCAAATATGACAAGACTAAAGAGTGGAAACATATATAAAAAGTCATCAGTTAATGGTGGAGATGTCATGAGTCCTTTAATAACTAAAAATATAAATTTAATTTAATTTGCAAAATGGTATTATTATATTAATAAACAGTGAAACCAAGCTGGTTCTTAAACTAAAACATGATAAAAGAAATAATTTGGTCAGTAAATTTTGATTACCATATAGTGAAAATTGCATAAACCATATCTACCCAATTGACTTGAGTTGCATTGCAAAGATACCTAGCTAGGGAATAAATTCCAAAACAAGATTTCTCATAGGGCAAAACGACTTCAAATGTCTCAAAGAGATATTATCTAAAGTTTGTAATTTTCAATTATCAACATTTACCTGTTTAAGATAGGAAGAGAGGGTTCTCTGAGCAATTGGCATAGGGGTGTACATCAGTGAGGTGCGACTTAACGGTATCATACAAAGGTGTTGATAGAGATTGGATCTGTTTCATGTACAATCGTTGGTTGTACATTGAGCATCCAACACACGTCTCACTTCTTGCCATTACAAGGGTGAAGAGGGGTGTATATGATAACAAAAGGGACAAATGTTGAATGCTCACATGTATGACCAGTGGATCCAAATTCGATGTTAATATATGCTCCTTGGTCATTCCACGACAGGAGAAGAAGTCCATAGTCTAAACTCGAACACCGAACTCCAAATACATCAAACATATTTAAGTAACAAGGAGAATCAAACTAGTAAGGCGAGAGGATATTCTATTCTAACATAAGCTGTGTTGACCTAAATCAAATCCTTCGAAATGGAAAGAGTCAAAAAAGGGCAAATGCACCATCCAGCATTCTTTAATCTTCTCATCAACAACCGCTGGGAATTAATTAATAAAAAAATATCAATTAATTTTTTTGCTTAATTAATTAATTAAGAATATTAAAGGCTCAGCTTCGATAGCTGGGCTAACATTTGATTATTCCATGCGGTCCATGTGGATTCGCGGCAATGTGTAAACGAGGCAAACATTCTGACAAGAAAAAAAAAAAAGAAAGAAAGAAAGAAAAGAAAAGAAAGCCAATCTCCACTTTAAATAAAATTAGGAAAAATTATCTCTACGCTGCCGTTATCATGCACCCTCTACACTGTCTCTTCTCGTTGACGTACGGATCTCCTTATATATGAACCATGCAACGCACCTCCCGTGCTCTTATTGACTTGACATGAGAGATTCCATTCCACACCAGCAGCATGTAGTTCAGCGGCCCATTAAATCATAGAACATTAGGGGAAAGTTTCCTTCATGGCCCATTACGGCAAGCTTACCCACTGGGTCCGAATGTCATGGGGCCCATGACAGCTAATTTGATGTTCTAATTTTAAACACTTTATCCCCATCACTGCTTATGCGGTTTCAGACTCAACAGACTTTTGCCTTATTGTAATTTAATGATTTGAAAGTAGTTGAAAATGTCAAAATCATATAAAATAACCGCTCAAACTACCATACGAAAAGTTTAATACATACTAGGCCATCTGATTGACACTTTAGCTAAAAATCAATCCAGAAGATGCCCTACCTATTATAAATGATTTATAAAATGTCATCCTTGTCAAATAGTAAAACAACCCTTGGGTTGTCTCTAAAATTCATGGCACTCCATCTATCTAATAGATTTTCTTCTTAGTACTTTCGGTGTATAAATCAACGAGGATCCAATGTAGCAATTCTAACCATTGGCCACAATGGAATGAATGTCTTAAAATTTCAATAGGCAGCCAAAATAACTAGATTTTTTTTCTTTTAATATCATCATAGATACTTGATTTTTCCGAATGACACAATTGAATATCTAAGATTCTGAATATTTCCACACAAAATAATTTTATTCAATTTGCATCAATCTATAATAGACCAAAATATGGCCACAAATAAAACAAATATCCCATAATTTTGGATGGGCATAAGTGGATATCTTTTCAAAATTAATTAATTTCACAATTTTATGAATTTTTGCATATTATTTCTGATTTTATTTTATCAAATTTTCTAAAGTAATACACAAGAAAGGGGGCACACCTTTGCAAGAAACGAGCTTTGCCACTATTGCACTTTTGTCATGTGGTAGTAGTACCCTTTTTATCATTTCAACTATTTGATGGATAAAAAGCTACTATATCAAATGTCAAATTTGATGACCTATCTCAACCGTATGACTTATCTCTCAAACAATTTCCAAAGCCTTAAATAGAACTGGATGTTACGATAGCAATGATGAAAGGCAGCAGATTCCTGGTGATTGGTATCAGCAGCAACAGTAAGCAGGTCAGCTCTAGAGGTCAGGGACGACCCTGTGCATTTTTTGTTGCTCCACAATGACAAAAGTCAGATAAATATCATCATAAATAGTAAAGAGGTCATCCTTGTACCAGTTTGCTAATCTTAGATACCTAAATATAGCTTCTAATGGTCCACAAATCAGCATCTACTTATCAGCTGTAATGGTTATGATTCGTTCCCCATCTGGTCCACTTGGGAGTAATACCATCACTTAGGAAATCCAGTAATACAAACTGGACAGATTAGATTGATAAGCTTTGTATTGAGCAGTAGTTTCAAAATAACTTCTAGAAGATTTTGCCCGCATTGCTGAGTTCAATGATAAATACAACAATGAGCGATGTTGCACTCTCCTTTCTCTGAAGGACTTGGGCTGAGTAAGAAAAACTGTAATGCAAATAAACATTGGAAGACAATATTTCTCACCACAACTGTGTTGCATGATGGGCAAGGAAAGCATCCATACAACTGTATCACAAATTATTTCTGGTTTTGATCTTGATATATGCTTGAATTGATGGTTCTCTTCCCAGAAAGTCTGAAAGAATTTCAGTGGGATCCTTTGCTCCTCCTGGAGCCAACACCTGTGAAATTTAACTATTGTTTATTCATCTTTAGCAATCAGAGGACAGATAACCTTACAAGGTGAATTCACTCCATAATTTCTCATAAATAAGAAATTGGTCTGAAGACAATAGCTTTGTGATACTGTGTAGGTGTTTTGCAAGGTGATTTTGCCTCTACTGTTTATGTGTTTTATATCTAATCACTCCTAGATGTTCATCTATAATTGTATTGCCATTTCCTAAAGTTCCAGTGCAAAATACTTAAGATCTCTCAATAACTTCTATTCCCTCCAATTTTTACATGTTTCCACCCAGGTTTTGCTGATTCTAGAGGATGAACTTATCACCATTCAAAAATAAAGAACATAACCAGTGCATGAGGCTCCTGCCACTGCAAAGTCTAGGGAGGGTCATAATGTATGCAGCCTTACCCAAGCTTCGCAGGGAGGTGGTTTCCGGACTCGAACCCATGACCACTTGGCCACAATGCAGCAACCTTACCATTGCACCAAGTCCACCCTTCTACATATCATCTGAGTTTGTCCATAAAATATTTGAGGTCAAGAATATTGTTCTGCCATTCTAGCATATCCAGAGCCATGTCTTCTGTGAAAGTGCAAACCATAAAAAAATCTTTCTATTACCTATTGGTTTTGCCACTTAAGTTAAAACAAGACATAATCTTTTACTACTTTCATCTAAACACATAATGGGTGCATTTGTTTTATCCTTAAAGGGGGTTCCTATCGTAATCGCCCAAAGGTGCTCATTGAGCCGGTCACCATTGGCTAAGAACCATTCCTCAAACTTGGTCCTTGGAATGTTTGATTTTGAACAATTGGTGCCTAGCTTGTTATGGAGTTGACTTGCTTGGCATGTGACTTTAGAGTTATCTTGAGAGCAAAAATATATGGGTCACAAATATAATTTCCTTTTATGATTCTTTCTGACATTACAGAATTTAATACCATTATAGCAGTTAGTTAACTCAGTATTCCTCCTCCTATAATGTGTTATTCTTTAAACAAACCTCTAGATTTTATCTTATAGTTAAAACAGAAAATTTTGGAAAAAATATAACCTTCCAAAAGCTGGTGGTGCAATGGATACTTTAATGGACCTTAAATTTTTAAAATGGCTGTTATCAAACATTAAGGAGTATGGGAGAAACAATAGCAGGTTCGAAACTTGGAAACAGCCTGGTAAGGCTGCGTACATTTCCCCCTCCTAGACCCTGCAGTAGTGGGAACCTCATGCACTGGGTTGCTCTTTTTTTTTTTCCTCTGAGAACAATTAGCACACCATTAATTTAATGTAGTGACAGGATAATCAAAACCAAGTTTTCCAGTCGGTTATATTGCAGTACTAAAATAAAAAGGGTACTGATAAGTAAGCAAAAAGTAAAATCAGCGGACCTCAAAAATCTTATACCTTATTCCTGAACTGCAGGCCAACATACTGGTCCAAAAGACCATCATGAAATTTAGAGAGAAATATATCAGCAGCAAAAACCTGTAAAAATAAAGCATCCATTGCAAGATCACAGATATCAGAAAGGATGTACAGAAACCGAAGCTTAGATGAAGCCAACTAAGTGATACAAACCTCACTCCAAATGCGACTGTAGCAAGCAGCTTCATAGCCTACAGCAATGCGTGGAAAACATGAAGCCGGATTTACACCCTCCAACATTGGCAATCCTAGCATCACCTGGAGGATAGTTCTTTTATGTGAGGAGTGAGGCCACTGTAAACTAAAAATGAACTACCACAGCATCCTAACCTTCTGATGGAGAAGCTTGAGCAGCTCCACTGTGTCAACATTCTCAGTTGTATGAATAATCTGATCAAAAAAGCCTGAAGAACTCACGTAAATAAACTTCTGAGCTACATTAAAAGTGCACATTGCACCAAATTTATGTTAAGTTTGATCACATAGGAATCATATACATCATCTCAATACTACATATGACATAGTAACTCCCCACACCACCCCCCGCACCCTCCCTTTCTCCCCAAAGAAAAAAAAGAATACAACTGAAATGATTCAGCATCCATTGGATTGTACTCACAGAAAATAATTCCTACCTTGTTTTGGACCCTAATGAAAGCTAAATTTGAAAAGGAAGAGCTGTGTGGAGGCATATATCCCTCCTAAATGCAAACCTCATTTTTCTTTGGTAGAAATGCATGCTTCTTCTGATGTAGATGATTTCACAAACCTATATCCTGAACTATAGTTTCTTGCAGAAAAATAGAGCTCCAATTAACATTTATATCAAAGTAGCAAGCCAGATACATTTATGGAATTCTACACCAAAATAATAGGCATATTAAAGAGGGGAAGCAATAAAGAGAATGGGAATAACCCCAAGGGGGTTGCTCAGATGGCAAAGACCAACGCCTCAAATTTAAGTGGTCATGAGTTCAATGCTCCTTGGGGCCTTACTAGAAAATAAAAATAAAAGAGAAAGAGAGAATGGGAATGATTAAACTTTACGAAGAAACTGTCCCTTTCATTGGAAATCATTTGTAATATGAATAATGTATGATGCATATGGATTCTAGCATTCTGCAAGGTCAATAGTAAGCAAGGTTCAAGAACTCGTTTCGTTTCGGTAGTTTCAAAACCACCAAAGTACCAAAATTTGGTCGAAATGGTGTACTTTTTCCCATGTGTCTCGCTGGCCATTTAGGGGACTAATGGTTGAAGTGGCCTAAATTAGCAAAATGAGCGAAACGAAATGACCAAGACGGCCGAAATTTTGACGAAATGTGAATTTTTTGGCCGAAATGAGCGAAAGTTCCGAACAAAATGACCGAGATGACCGAACTTATGTACTTTTATATTTCGTATGCCATTTCGTCTCGGTATATTAAAAAAATAAAATAATATTGAAAAAATAAATACATGAAATATTTGAGATTTCGGCGAGTTTTCAAACCTTGATACTAAGTTACCTTTCCCATTGTTAATGCTATTTTAAACTGAAATATAAGCATAAAGCAACACCAATGTAACTTTACAAATTTTAAATCAATACATCCTGTCAAAGATAAAATAAATTAACAGTATACTCTAACAACTCAACTCACTAAAGCTGTATCCCAACTACTGAGCTCATCACCCAGACACATCTATCATATAATTCCAGGAGATTTAAATGGTGCAATGGTAAAATGCCCAGGCTGCCAGCATGAAAGCGTGGGAATGAGCAAGAAATGCCAAAGGTTTATAACCATGACACCCCGTGAAAGTGGGATATGCACGAGGTTATGCCCTACACTGCTACACATTGGGATGTTTCCCTAAAAACTAAAATTGCTGAAAAAAAAGAGAGATCAAGATAGAAGCCACTCCCTTCCATTCTAGGGACCTGTGTCGGAAATCAACCTCCAGTGAACCACTCTTGACCAACAGCATCACTCAGCTAGGACCCAACAAATCACCAACTAAGCAGTATCTAAGAAAGATATCTCATTCTCTCACTACCTTATCTGAGACCTTCCCAAAATAAATTCCTTGATATGCAACTGTTTCACTACAGATCCATCTTCATTAGACATAGATGAAACCTTTTGCAATAGCTGATTGGATATCCCATCCCAGTCAGTTATAAAATAGAAAAACTACTATTGTACTGTTAACATAAAAATACATTTTAAATGGATTACACAAACTACATTATTGATTGTTTCTACAAAAGTCTAAAGTAGATACACTTTTACATGTTTCTTACATATAATTGGTTTTGTTTAGCAATATAGTGTAACATATTGTAATGCAACAACGCAGCGAATGAGGTTAGTCATAAAGAGATGTTTACAGATTCTTTAGGAATTGAAGATCAAAAATCCATTAAGAAGAACCAAGATCATTGCTCCTGTTGTTTCTTTCCAGCTGATACAAAATTATGGTGCCTTCCAGAGACCACCATTTTGTGTGACAAAACAAATAGATGTCTTAATACACCAAATAAAATAGACTCCAAATTTAACCATTAATCAAAATCAATAGGTGCAAGTAATTGCTTTACTAAACCATTAACACCACATCATCAAAGCAAGCAGTGCAAAAGAAATTGAAATCTTATGAGCAGTCTCATCACAAATAAAACTTCGTAGACCACACAATCCTACCCATAAGCATCACTTTTAATTCCTTACTGACACAAATCATTAATTTTCAGTTATGTGACAGTAAAGGCATGACATGATGACTTACAAAGGAGAATTTCTTGCTTCAATTTAAGTGCAGAAAAGCACTCCTGCCTTCTTTTCAGCTCCCCACAAATTTCATCTGTGATGGGATTTGTAATATCCTGTGAATTGCAACCTTTGTTAGTTTAGCAAAATACATATGGAAAGATAATCTGATATAATATCAATAATTGAGGAGCAGCTAGAATTGTGCTCTTTAAATTCAGAGGCATGATTACTGATGTCCAACCCTCATCACTTTGACATTGGGCTTAATTAGTATTTCATGGTTCATGATGAGGAAAGAATCTAATATTTGGGCAGAGATTGATTACCCAGCTTAAAATAATTTTCTGAGCCCAAAACTAGGAGAACTTGGATGAAATAATTTAAGTATTCTGCTTCAGTAGAGGCTATATATAGCCAATAATTAACAAGGTGCCTCACTTGTTGAAATTTAGCCATATCAGAACTAAGTGTTTCATTTGGACAAAATTGATCAAATACCAGTATCCCCCCCCCTACAACTATACTATTCATACAATTCACAAATTTTCTTGCACACCAGATTTTATTGTAATTATTTTTATTTTCGACAACTAGTTCATAGTACAAAGTAAACTGCACAGACAAGACATTGTTTCCAACTTTCATAAGCCAACACATCTCACACCTTGTACCAATTCTGAAGATGAATGCAATGCTAATGCCATTGTTAGCCAGGAAAAAATTTCACAGTAAAATGTTTAAAGGTTAAGGTTGCTCCATTGCGGCCTAGTGGTCACTGGTTTGAGTCAGCCAACAGCCTCTACATGAAGTGGGGGTAAGGGCCGTAAGGCTGCATAATTATGAATGTCCCCAGACCCTGCAAGGGCGGGAGCCTCGTGCACCAGGTACGCCCTTTTTTAAAAGTTAAAGTGAACAATAGATAAAAAATCGGAAAAAATAACTCAGAGAAAAGAAATTAATTAGCCAACTACATGTCACCTGATGGAATCCTGATATCAATTTGAGAGGGATGACTTCATAACACCTAATGCACATTAAAGTATCTTAGCAAGATCATGTCTTCTTTCATATTCAAAATAAGGGATATGAGATCAATTGCATACCAATTTTCAATTAATTGAGCAGGAATCTCCACAAAGTCAGGATCAACACGAAGCCCAGAGAATCTTGCAAATGATGCACGATTGCAGATATGATGAACCTAAAAATCCATCGTCAACAAAAGAATTATATTGAAGAAAGGCATATGCATTGGCTTTGAATTACACTTGCTATATTTATAATACCAAAAAAAAGTCTCAGAGGATTACGCATGGTAGTCAAATGGCGGACCTCAGAGCAATGGTGAGGTTAGTCCATTGCAACCTAGTGTATGTGGGTTCGAGTCAGGATTCAGGAAACAGCCTCTCCGCAAAGCAGGGTAAGGCTGCGTACATTATGAACCTCCCCAAACCCCAGTGGCAGAAGCATCATGCACTGGGTCTTTTCTTTTCTTTTCTTTCTTTTATATATATATATATATATATATTAAAAAATGGAAAGGTTTCGAAGTAACAATGAGTAAGATAAAGATCAACATACCACATGGCCGAACTCATGGAAAAGATTAACCACTTCTGAGAACCGCAACAACCCAAGATTGCCATCCATTTCTTTTCGAAATTGAGAAATTAGCAATGCCACTGGAATCTACGCATGGATAAATAGAGGAAATACACAGGAGAGCGTTAATTATCTACAATGGTCTAAAGTAATAACTCCAAGTTATAGCAATAAGGCTTAGTTGAGTTCAATTCTACAATTCTATAGATGTAAATAACTTGATGTATACGAAGGCTGATATTTCTCAACTGAAAACATAGAAAGAAAAATGTTGCCATGAAAAGAAGAAGAAAAATAAATTTGAGATGTAAAAAGGGGGGGGAGGGAATCTAGAAGCAGGAAAGCATGAGATTCTTTTATCTACTCAACAAATATCATAGCTACGATACACAAGGAAAAAAATATTCTTTCAAATAATAGTGCATTACTGCATTGACTTGATTGATTAAGTATTTTATGTTTGGAAGCGAGAGAGTCAGAGAGACCACTGGGTCTTGGCTCTGTAAAAAGCATGCACATCATATATGTTCGAAGTTCAAACACATTTTCAGCTGTGACAAAAACCTAACATGCTGAAATAACTTTCAAACTCATGGTCTTGAAAAGTACTTAAATAAACTTGCAACATTAACCAAATTCAAGGACCATGGCAAACTTTGACAGGAAAACCTATGCCACAAATGACAGATTAAACACTGTCTTCAGTTTGGGAAGATTAAGGTCCAACTAACTGGCCCATGAATACAAATACTAGCTGATTATAACCATCCTCATCAGAACCCAGCAGTATGCACTATGCAGCATAACATTAAACCGTAAATACATACTGCATTGGCCCCACAAGCATGAGCAAAGAGCAGGACAGCAGACAATAGTAAAAATCAACCTAGAAAACTTCATGATCAACAAATTGTCCAAATGACAAAGTCCCAATGAAAAGCAAGATATAGTCACACAGCAAACAAGTTCAAAGAATTCCCATTATCCCAAGATTCAAGAAACCTGAAAGCCACTTAATGAGATAGTCACCTGCCGTGCACCATTGTATGACAAGGAGCCATTTTGAAGAGATATGACACAGGTGTGACCATATTTTCCTTCTCTGTTTCAGAATAAAGATTAAACCCTTATAGGCTATCCCATATAACTGATTTCACTAACAAAAGTGCAGGCAGCAGGCTAAAGGTTTCTAATTGAAGTAGAAAAGTAAACCTGGAATATATATCAAGGTAGAAGTAACCAAGTAGTTCACTAGAGCTGAAGTCCAAAGCAGAGAAAAGGCGAACATCATTATGCCAAACCTCAGCATCTGCAATTTCCTCAAATCTTAGCCCTGCATGGTGACAAAAAGGATGTTACTTTTTCATACAATTACAATGATAAATTCAAGAACATTATAAAGTTGCATTAACCTCATGATAAAACTTTACCAAAAAGGTCCTGGAATATTTTGAAAATCCCAGAAAGAACCACGCTGATGGGAAAGTATTTCTTTACAGCTCCAAAGTCTAGATCAGATCTTTGTGATTCTACCCTTTTCACATAGTATAACAAATCTTCAACTCCAAATGGAGATTCCCCTTCCTCTTTCTTCTGAAGCTCCAACATGCTCAAAATGAGATATCCCCAATGAAGAAAAAAAATTGTAGCATAGAAGGACAAACACTAGGTAAATTGGTGAAAACCAACCTTAATATCTTTAAGTGTAGTGAGTTCTCTGGTAGCCAGGTCATTTAAATTGACAGAGATGTCCTCTAAGAACTCAAATACCTGGAAATCATAAACAGAAGCTACTAAATAATTGGCCTCATGAGGAACTTAATTGAATTCAAAAGGGAAGATCTCAAAGAAGAACAAAAACTGAGGACAGAGAACTAGGGTAGGAAGTGAAAGCATAAGATGCGCCACTATTCTTAGTTGCCATTAGTGCACAAAGATCCAAAATCCAAAAAAAGAACTGACTGCCAAACAACCCTGTGATGTGGTGATTTGGAAGTAGAAGAAAGAATGATGGAACTCCAAAGAATCGGAATTTTTAAGGTTCATTTGTATGAATTTCCATATCATACTGTATCTTGTTTGCTTGTTTCAGAAAAAAAATGGGTGGTTGTCCTATAGTGAGCAATCAAAGACGTGTTTACATTGGTTTTCTTTACTCGGCTCAGTGAAGAAACCAAAAACAAAATATGTGCTTCTTTATCCCCCAAATAAAGCAGCCTATGTCATTGTCATGCCTCCTATTTCAGGTGGAAACCAAGACCAGATGATGGATTATCAAACTCAAACATTATATAACACACTAGGTTTCCATGCATCCTATTATTGTAGCATATCATCGCAATGCGTCGTAGCAGAACAATTACTACATATCTTATTGATTACTTAACAGAAAAACAATGTGTTCAATGTAAATGACTATGCATTATAACATGCCAAATTGATGTCTGATGTAGAAGTCTGAAAAATAAACAATGTAAAGCCCAAGAAAAGCAAAAAGTTCTTTCTTTCAAAAACTATTACTTGCTAAAACCCAAGACATTATCCAGATTAAACTTGAGAATACTGTAGAGAATATAGCTTCACATTCCACAAGAAATTGCAGACCTTCGCAGATGATTTTGCCATTCTAGGCTCAACAGCATATTCTGCGTAGTTCAGATAGCCAAGCAAACGAGCAAGTTTATGGCGCAAACGAACCTGCAAAAAAATTAGATAAACAGTGTTAATAAAATCAATCTGTTCATATAGCACTATAAACCATGAACAAACAACCTCATGTTTCTAGACATGATCTTCTAGGATAGGCATTGTTAAACATGTATCAACATGACTAGAAAGGAAAAAACTGTCGACTGCACAATTCTACAATATGTGTAAGCTCAGCCATTCTATTATGTGTTTATGTATCAAAATAGCTAATACATCTCCAAATTTCCAGAGAGTAACAAATTTTTTTTCCGATACATTTATAGTCATCATATCTTTGTTTGCATAACAATTTTCCGATATTTACTATTTCCCAACCATGATTTGCAACCACAAGTAAATAGTTGATTTGGCATCATTGTGGGACATTTCACAGCAAAAAGAAAAAAATATTTAGGTTAGAAAAAGCCTTTATGTATGCTTCAACTATAAGAAATCAAAGAAATAGAGGCACAATATTACTTCAGGAGACTGCCTAAAGAAGAAAGGTGTTTGGATACATAAGACCATATCCATACTTAGACCTTGCATATGGTGAGGCCTTACAGAAAGTCAATTTCAAGTGGGGAAAAAAGGGCATTGCCTCCAGCCACAAATACAAAAACAACTTATGTGGATGTGGGTCATACAGATCTCTAACACGTTTACCAGGTCATTTATTTTATAAATTAATGCAATTATTCCTTAAGATAACAGTTTCCAGCAGCATGACTGACTAGGGAAGCAGTAATGTAGCTGCATTTTGAAAATGACACTATGCTTATCATGTAAAGCTCTATAAATATTGACTGCATTTTAATTTAAGCAGTAATTTGATCATTTTAGATACCTAGGTTCAATCATAAATAAGGAAGGAGAAATAGAGGATGATGTTGCAAAAAGAATTAGAATAGGCTATGAAGTGGAGAGGTGTTTTTGAACTGTTGTACAATCAATGCATTCCAGTAAAATTCAAAAGAAAAATTTATTGGACAGCTATAAAGCCTATAATACTAGCAATCATGTAAGGAGTTCAAAGTTGGAGAGTAAAGAAAACAACATATAAATAAAATCAGTGTAGCTGAGATAAGGAAGTTGAGATGTATCATGGATGAATAGTAAAACTAGAAAAGATAAAATAAGGAATGAAAAACCTCGGACACATGATAAGTTGAAAGAGTTGTTTGAGGTGGCATAGACATGCACAACCAAGGCATCTATAAAAGGGCGTACCCAGTGCACGAGGCTCCGTCACTGCAGTGTCTGGGGAGAGTCATAATTTACGCAGCCTTATCCACACTTAGCAAAGAGGCTGTTTCCAGGCTCAAACTTGCGTCCCCTAGGTCGCAATGGAGCAACTTTACCACAGCCAAGGCCTCCATATGTGCCAATAAGGAGGAGTGATATGAATCAGATTGGACGAGCTGAAAGATCAAGGGGCAGGCCTAAAATGACATTGGGACAAGTGTTGAGAAAAGACATAAGGTTTAGGGTTGACATTAAGTATGGCTTTGGATACACTTGAACAAAGAAACAGGATCCATGTGGCCGACCCTATTTAGTTGGGATAAGGCTTACTTGAGTTGCATTGCAGATGAAGCAATGACATTCTCCTAGAAACTCGATTTGTTTGGTGCAGAAAGACTCCTCTGCAAGAGGAAAACAAGACTGTCATATCCTTTCTCTTGGTCACTGAGACACCAGAAAGGATGTCTGGGTCCAAGTTTATTCCCAAGACATACAATTTGCAGCTTCAGAGTGCAAAAAATATCATGATGTAGGCTTCATCACTACAGGATCCCCTTATAAGATAAATTGCAATGTTAAAAAAAAACAGGCCAGAAGCCTATACTGTTTGGGCTCAGTGATCAATGGACGGTCCATATGATCCAGCCCATAATGTGGCAAGCATTTAAAGTTCAAAAACCCGAACCCTGAAATATACTGCCCGGGTAAACTACCCGTGCGGAACATAAGGTTCGGGCATTTGGTTGTCATGCCAACTATGCATTGATATGGTCATCATTTCTTTGACAATGAAATCTTATGACCTTGAGACGATTCAATTTTCAATAGTTGTGCAACATGACAATGTAGATGATCCAACTTTCCGGTGCAGATGCCATTGAAAACGGTTTATCAATTCCCAAGTCTAAAAGATTCCAAAATGTTGAGATCCTTTTAAGTTGGCCTCCCAAATGCAACAACAATGTATTTTTAGCACCTGTCTGGTGCGGGGCAATTCAATAGACTAGATTCTATGGCCTACAATTTCCATTAAACCACATCCTATATGCTAGTCATTAAAACTGGTTTGAATTCAAAATAAAAATTGAAGACAAACCCCTTGTCACTTAAAATTGGACCCTTGTGATCGAAGTATAATTACACAACATACCTAAGCATAAGACATGTTAAATTTTAATTCTTTCAATAAATCAAAGGCTGAAAATTGTTGCTGAAGATGCCAGTGCATCACCGCTTTTAAGAGTGTTTAATAGTGCACAACTTACTTAGTCCTCTAAGCTTGTCCGCTTAAATGTAACATTAGCTTCTTAAGGGTAATCAACCATGTTTCAACGGTCAGGTTAAAAGGCAAGCTCTTGAATGGGTCTGTTTTTCCATAGTAGTTTATATAGAGTACATCTTTTGTGTGGGTTGTTGCCTGAAACCATTGGGAAAGTTAGCTTCCAAGGAGCTAGCTACCCATCCATCCCAGCAGCACCCATCCCTTCACCACAAGAGTTAAGTAACATGGCAAAGCTCAAGGTGTGTCCTTTTTGGAAACTCACTTTCAAAGACTACAGTGTGCTACTGTGCTTCGTTAAAACTTCCAGATACAAGCACTCCAATCACTTTGCTTCTGAGTTTATGTATACGCGAGTACTCTGTGTGTGTGTGTGTGTGGACATGGGTCTGAGCTTTGTAGGGAAATGGAGTAGTGAAAGTCCACTTCATGACTACTTTCCTGACATATCCCAACCTCCACTACTAGGAACCACCCAATGATGATATCAATGATTGGTAGTCCTTTTAAAAAATGAGGTTTTAAAGCATGGTAAATTATTTAAAATTTTAAATGAATAAAATACAACCAGAAAGAGCACATAAGTGTATCTACCAAAAATATAATCATATAAATATAGCAGTAACACAGAACTAATCGAATAATCATTTCTTAATATGTCTAGACATAGTTGTCATGGCATCTAGGCAACCCAAGCCTTTGGAGGAAGCCTGGACGCAAGGCAACACCAACAAGGCACCAAGGCGCCCGGACGCCTAGGCGATGCTGATGCTTTGACAACTATGTGTCTAGAAAAATCACATAAAACCTTCCAAGTCTTTGGATTTGTAATGACATTACCAGATTTTCAAAGATAGGAAGATTAGCTTCTCCACATCTCCGCCCATATGCCACTGCCACTGTCTTCCTGGTGGTTCCTACCTTCACAAAATTGAAAAGGACTGTAAAGCGCAAGAGATGTATGCTCTTATGCAATCCAAAGGTTCGGTTGATGAAAATGGACAACATAATAGGTTAGGAAAAAGGGAAAAAAGATATGAAACAGAAATTGAAATACACAACCTGTCCAATGGTCAGCTGAGAAAACAAGCATAACCCAAAATCAGTGTGTTCAGCTTAGTAAGGGTTCTTAGCAAAAATCTGGGTTGACTGCCGACGGTTAGAGCTAAACACCCAAGAAAAATCTAGCCTGTTCAGATTAGCAGGGTCCCTAGGAAAAAAAGGGGGGGTTGACTACTGACTTTTAGAGCTAAGCACCTGAGAAAAATTCAACCTGCTATCTATCAGGTTAAAAGTAATAACATATATCCCCTGAATTAGCATGTCAGGTCAGAAACTTGCTGCCCATAATGTGCACACAACTAGGCATCTCTCCGCTTCTGACCAAGCACCCATCAGAATTGCCCAATCAGATCCATAAAAATTAGCTTTAAAATGCACACGGTGATCTTTGAGGATTGAAGAACACCCTCACAACAAAATAATTAGTGAACAGGATAATAAAGTGGAAACTATTTTGCTGAGACACAATTGGCCCAAGTAATCATAGAATGCAGAATAGAACAGCAAACACCGGCAGTAGCATCATTGCATCACCCAAAAAGGACTTCTAAATATAAATAAGCCATTTATGATATTTATTATCAAGTAAAATACAGTTCTTCAAAATCAGGAAAAACAAATGAAAAACAATCCCAGTCTGTAAACTCAGAAGACATTACCTTACAGAACTCTAGTAAAGGAACAACATGGTGACTTTGTAGCATGACCTTTAATTTACCATTTTCAGCTTTGTCCAGACTCTGTGAAGAAAAACATTTCAAACTGTACTCAGAAATCCACTGTGGAAGCCAGAAGACAAGGGAAAATTGAATTCAAGACTCTAGTAGTGGCTTAATACAAACTTGAAGAAATAAAAAGCCAAATCACTGCATGCATTTACTAGTTCATGGTAAATAAATCATAAGTGCAACATGAAATCTGCAAAGCAACATATGAAAAAAAAATAACAATAACAAGCTTTTACAACATCTAAAGTATGTAACCATCTGCCATCATGAACCCAGGTACATAAGAGTATTAGTAATTGATGACCAAAAATTTCTGTAATACTGGACTACAAAGTTTTTGCTGCAATCTAGGTGACAAGATTTCAAAAACTTCACTATTTGAGAAAATCTCAACTCTGGACAAGTGAGAGGACTATGCAATATATAAAGATGTGCTTTTTCACTTGTCACATTCATAAGAGTGACACCAGACAACATGATTCTGGAATGGAAGAAAGACCAGTTATGAGTATGACATCAATCAAATCTGGTTACAGATTGGTAAAGAAACAAAGAGAAGAATGAGTGTGTTTAACCTCAATAAAATCTGGGGGCAGCCCAAACAGCTCTGTCTCACTGAAGAGAAGAAAATTATTATCATCTTTCAGATTTTGGATGTACCGCATACTCAGCTCATCTATTTGGGCTCTCAACCGTTGCACTTCTTGTCTCTTGCTTGAAGTAAGATTCAATCCATTCCGCTCAAAATCTCGAATCTGTCACTCATTATGAACAATTAGTATGTGAATCTGTCACTGATTTTGAAACAATCTCTATGTGAACTGATAGATACATAGGCAATTGCATTCTCTATTTTTGCTTCTCCTCATAGCACAAATACATTGTAAAGAACAACACCCCCAGTCTCCTTACAAAACTTCGCAAGATGTCAAATACATAAGCTTCAAAGCTTCAATGTTCATAAGAATGACGTTATTTGTTGTACTGAGAAAATTAAGATACATTCTGCTCTACTGCCAAGAACAATGTTGGTTCCCGGGAACTTGTAGTCTCCCCTGAATGGTCAATAGGAAATCAGATACCAAATATTGGGCCAGGAAGGGCCCGGCTGTTGCCTTAAATTCACCGGGCATCCACCATGCAGAGGCCAGGCAGGGGCTGATTACTAGAAATCCTAGCCCCACGCCAACCAAACACAGGTCAGACTTAACAAGGCCACCTATTGCCACCCCATATACATAGTATTATCAATGCATGACTCATAGTTCAGGCCCGGGCCAGACTGGTCCATTGGGTCAGCCTAAGTCTGGTCCTTCCATCACAACTAGTGGCGATACGTTGTTCTTCTTTTTCTGCATGAGAAACAGGATCCAAGCACTAGTATTTTAAGGCAGCCCTGAATTGACCACTTGGATGTGATTAGCTTTACAAAATTATTTGAGGAATGCAAAATACATCCCAACTTTTGAGATTAGGGGTAAATAGAATACATAAGAAACAGCAAATGCATTAATGTTTGTAGAACCACTATCTTATAATTGTATGGACACTAGAAAGACAAGTAAGCAAAAAAGTAACAAGAATCCAAGCAAGCTAAACAAGCATTACTGTTACACAATGACAACAAAATATAATGAATAATACTCTAACATCTTAGTAAATAGTGATTGCAATATATTCTTCCAAATCAGCTCAAAGATTCCATTTAAAGGGAGGAGAGCACCACTGAACTGTCCAAATCGTTTCCTTTTTTTTTTTTTTTTTTTTTGGGCTAACGACGGGTACCCAGGCCTTAGGCCTGACTAGTCCCGCGGGCCCATACTGACCCCACAACCACATGGACCGGGTCATGCTGGGGTTGAATAAGAACCATTCAACTTATAAAAGAAATACATTAAGTCTATAAAAGAGAAGGTTTAATTAAACCTATGATACGATGTAATACAGCATGGCTGATTGACTTAATTAATACTAGAAAAGTTCAACTCAACTAAAGCTTTATCCTAACTAAATGGTCATCGAAGAAAGACACAAGTTGTGAATATCAAAGAAAGAGCACTAAAGGTATTAAGTCCCCTTTTGAAGAGGAACTTGTTTGCATATTCCAAAAGCCATATCCAATTAGGAGGGGTGGGGAAAGAGATCATGAACACAATGTTATAAGTTAGATGTGGAAGAAAATTTTAACAGATCATGGCAGATTGGCATCCCTATATTAGATTTAACTAATTAAAATTTAAAAAAGATGCTAGCTAGGACAGGAAACAATAATAATGTATAATACAGTGAAAAATGACATTATTTCCACACCAAACACTGAATGTAGCGTTTAGCTTCATGGCTCATCCATTCTTCCTTGGCGGCAAAAGCCTTGACAACACGGTACACATCTTCACGTTGACTGATCACCTTGCATAAAATTAAAGAACATTAGTTTATTCACACAGACAAATGAATCATAAGTGTATCTGTTCTTTGACAAAAACTAGGTAAGAACATCCATTGAAAGAGAGGGAGGGTGGGGAGGAACCGGAATGTAAGATGTTAATTCACTAAAGAAAAATATAAGTGAGAAATAAACAGAAGTGTACTTTTCTGGACTGGATGATTCAAAACTTATCCTAAAGGTCCTCAGATAGAACAAACAACAAGGAATAAGTAAATCAATAAAAGTTCATCAGATACAAAAAAACAAGTAAGGCCGTAAGGGATCTTATAGTTACTATGACTTGTGCATTGAAAAGTGTAAAAGAGTAAACAGGAATAAAGGAAAATCAAGCTCCCCACTACAAAAACTAGCACAAAGAGAAAGAAAACATGTCCACATGATTCACCAAGGTGCATTTCAGCTAAATCGTGTCTATGACCCACAAATCAAATCAGAAGTCACAATTGAAATGCCTTAGAAGGACCCATGACCACACCAAAAACACCAAGAATATGTAAAGTGATACAGGAGCATGGATTGCAGGTGACATTACAATTATTTTGTGCATGGAGGAAAATTACATGCAACATGAAAATCCAACAGGAGGCATTGAGAAGTTAAGGTAGTTCTGATTTCATTCAAATACAAACATACACACATAATAAGAGAGAGATGGTTGACTATTGAAGGGAAGCCTGGGTAGTTACGGTTTTATTCATTAGTAATTATTATAAATATGTGTACATAATGGGAGAGAAATGATTATGGCAGACATAATTGAAAGTGTTTCAGCCTCACAAATGAAATAGTAATACAAAGAACATTAACTCTTCCACCTTTTAGAGACAAAATATGCAAAGGAATTATATCCAACTATAAACTATTCAAAAAAAAAAAAGTCTAGTAAAAAGAAGAGTGATGACAGTAAGCATGTCCTCATGTAAGATGCATAAGATGCTCTGCTCAGCTGCCACTTCACATGCACATAAGATAAGACCCACCATTGGCTGGGTACCACCTCCAAGTCCCGGTCCACTAAAGATAGCAACATCAGATGAATTTTACCCATTTTTGTGGCGGAAATTTCTTATAGATGGTGCAAATCTAGTGGTGCACATAAGCCCTTCATGGAGGTGGAAATTCTATCTGTGACTGTTAATAATCACAGAAAATTTAGCTATATGCGTGCGTTTTCCTAAAAATGCCAGAATTAAAAAGATTTAGTTTTGGCAGCTTTAACATATTCCAAGGAGGGTTTCATGAATCTCGCTTTCTGTAATTTTAGAATCCAACTAACCAGTTCTGATTATGTAATAGTCAATAATGTCAATAACACGGAGATTCAGTGCAACCTTTCCAGTCTGGACACATGCCTGCACTAGTTTTAAGAATGCAAAGATGAAAAAACTAGAACAGGAAAAATAAATAAATCAGCAGGTTTCACCTGCACATCTGACTATGAGCATCTATTCTCCTCTCAGCTTCAGCACTGGCTTTACGTACATCATCAGAAACAGATACCATCTTTTGGAATGTGCATGATTGCAGAGGTGGAAATTGTTGTGCTTCTAGTTCTGCTAGAGGTGAAATAGCATTCATGTATGTGACCTGAAAAATATAACAGCAAAAAAATATCACTCAGATAAACCAAGGATCCAGAGAACAGAAATTATGATTGTGCTAATCATACCACTTATCTTAATAAGCATTAAAAAAATGTCACATAACAGCAACAAAATATCACTCAGGAACATGCGTATATTCATCGAACAGAAACAGTCAATGGTCAACACCACATTTTAAAAGCAGAAAATTGTTTGCACTACGATTACATTTTAGCCAGTTACAACTCACACTACGTGATTATTCATGGCATACAAATTATTTGCGAGGATAGCTACATCAATTAAAGGTTTACAGGAGCACAACACCACAGAATTGAAATGAAATTTGCCAGTAGGAAGAAAGATGCAATAATACCTTATCAAGGGGAACAGAAGCCACTGCATCATGGACCTCTTTTGACTTTGTAATGACACGGTCAGTCAGTTTGAGAATGTCAGATGCAGAGAGATTAACATGCACATTCAAACCCGGTAGTTCTGCCATATCCACCATAAAAAAAAAAAGAGGTCATATGCCATTCGAGCCTTAATGGCTAATGCAGTAATGCTACACATATAAATGAACACAGCCATAACAGTATCTGAAATAGAATAAAGAATGTCCGTTCTATTCACTCTTTCTTCATAAACTGATATTTTTGTATAAAACTAAAAGGGGAAATCAGAAGGCCCTGACAAATACATTAACAATTTCAACATTGGCACCAGAAAATGTGGAACATAAGCAATGAAATAAATCGGAAGGTCCAAACAACAAAATAAGCAAACGAACGTACAGAGAAAGAGTAGATTCTTGATTGCAAGTATTTTTCATTTCAACAGTCACACAAAATTATCGTTCACAGAAATAAGAATTGAAAGAAGAAAAGAACTTCAGAAAACAGAATAAAAAAGGATGAGCGAAGAATTAATATTTATACCTTTACTCTTTCTCTTCTTTTGGGAATTGATAGCTGTGATAAGGATGTTCAGAGCAACAGCGACGAGAGCTGCTGCGCCTGTGAAAGCCAGTATTCGAGAATCTCTCCTTTTTTTCGTCATCGGAACGGTTCCTATCTCTCTCTCTCTCTCTCTCTCTCTCTGAGGGCTCTGCTCAGAGCTCTCTGTGAGTGTGATTGAAGTCTACCCAAACGTCAAATGCGAGGGAAATTTGTGTCAAAACAAGTCAAAGACAGGTAAGAAGAGGACCAACCCAATTGCAAAGTCAGAATTATTTATTTGAATAATGTATATTTAAACCTAAATTAACATTTTAGGTCTCTACTTCAAAATTTTACCAAAATAGGTCCAAAGTACGGCGATCCTTGTCGCTTTCGGGTGGTATGAGAAGCAGCGTAGGGGTGACTTGTATATAATAGTGCAATGCCTGAAATGCCCTATCATGTGAGAGATTTCTTTTTTTTTCCTTTCCGGGATGTACAATACAGTAATTTCATAAATGAATATTGCAATGGTTCTGTAGTTGGATGAAAGTGACATTTTATTAACATGATAAGTTTCCTAGTGGCAACCTAAGTTTGGTGGTTGGATGAACCATAACTTTTGCTTGTGCGAAAAATTATTAATACTTCCAATATTGAACGAAACTTCTAAAATACCCTTCCATTCTCATCCAAGAATTATTATGATCCTAACTTAAATATTCTTTTTCATTTTCAAAAATGTGTACCTAAAACACATATTTTTGTTTTGATTGCTCCTTGTCTTCTTGTCGAAAGTTGAAATAAAAATAATTTGAAAAAGACTTCCTATTATATCCACTAAAAAAAAAAAAAAAGAAGTGCATTATACTTAGAAGAGGAAAAAAAATTACAAATTAATTCACACCTTAAAGGGTTCAATAAAAAAAAATAAAAACCCTTCTTTTGTAACACAAATACTTGCACTTCACCCACTCTATTAACCAAGAGTTTTGGAAAAGGGGAATTAAAGAAAGGGTAAGGGAGGGACCAGTATCCATCTAAGCCTCCATTTTAGGTGCTTCCGCCAGTTGATTACAGAGGAACAATTTATAATTTTTGAGAGCTTCAATATCACTTGGAATTATCAGCAAGGGCAGCGCCTGCGTGTTGATGAAGCATTCTTCACATTTGCATCCAGCTACATTAAGAATTCAGATATGTGCCGGAAACTGCAGTTGACAATTCTGGCTTTTAGCCCTGTTTCATTGATCATTCCCCCACACTCCATTGCTGGAGGTGGACCATGTGCTGGTTTGCCCCACCTGAGTCTCACCCATACAGTGTTTGCCATCATCATTCCCAAATAAGCTTCCAGTCTACAGGTGGATATGTGCATATGAACCATGTCAAGATTCATTTGGGTCAATCTTACACTTGAAATGAGGTATGTAGTCTCAGGAACTTCCCTGTGTAGCCCCCCACATGGTTAGTAGGAATGCATAATATCAACAAAGACCAACCCAGTGATGTTCGGACCAAAAAATAAACAGTAAAGGCATGTGATTTCACATACCAATAATCCCCTATTAAATCTTCAGCAGAAAATCCAAAGCACCAGACAAAGCTACCTGCATATGATCAAGAACATATCAATTCAATAAAAAATCCTTATGCTAACAAGTCATCTAACAAAATATAGTTCCACACTCCACCATGTAGCATACCTTTGCATTTGGTGAGACAAAGTACTGTTTGGAAGGCTATTACACATGCCAAACCCCACCTTTTCAGTCCTCCAAATCAAGAACCAAACATTGATGTTTAAAAATCACATCCAAAAATGTCCGTTCTTCTCCAGGAGGAAGCAGATGGATTAGAAGTACTACAATCATCTGATCCCATTGATCTACAATCTGGAAATCTACAAGGTGGGGTGCCGAAAGACGGCCATCCCCATGTACAGATAGAACATTTATTGAACCCAAAACCATAGCAGACGTAATGAAACCAAATACTAAAGCAAATAAAAATAACCAAAATAATACATAGTAAAATCACAAAAAACAGTGGGTCTTGCAGAAAATAATGGAAGAGGAGGTATTATGATGAATTAAATGTGCCATAATAAACAGCAACCCATTCCAAAGACTGAAGCATGTGATAATTGGATTTAGCCCTTCCATATAACTGCCGTACAAACCAAACTTCTCAGCACTCCATTAAAGCTGTGTCAGTTTCAGACAATGGTGCTGTGGGAAAAAAAAATAATAAATATTCAGTAGCACGAGCATTTAAACCAATATGTGCTAAAGGAAAGAAAAAATATTGTTAAACAACAAAAAAAGCAGGAGGAAACGATTCAGAAATGTCTTCACTTTAGGCACAAGTTCCCTCAACATGCACACCCCAAAAAGAACTAAATACAATCCTAACCAACCAACAGATGGATTCCTCTGGTCGGAGAAACAAGGTGTCCTTTGTCAGAGGGCAAAGATTAACCCAAAGCTTTGACATCCAAAATCATTAGCATAGGACACAGTCATCATTCCTTTTATTGATATTGTAACTTGTAGAAATAACCACATACCATACACACCTAAAATTGAAAAGGAAAAAATCAAAATTGATCTTGAAGCGATTTCGGAAGTGTTTGGTGAAATCAACATACCAAGCAAGTCTTCATACGAATCTGAGAAGAACGATGTCTCCATTAGCAATGGAGGTGAGAAGACCTGATCCAGGGTATCGTCCATGTCATAGAATGCCCTTTCAGCATCAGAAGCAGCATACTTGGAACCAATATCTGAGAGGAATCCATTAGCTTCACTGTTAAACTGATGTGGTGAATCTGTATCATTCAACCTATTTGGTGTATCATCATAGTTGCTCCTAGCAGGGTCCTCAGAGACAAAATTCCCATGTAAAAAAGTGGTGTCTGATGGAGACACAAATAGCTTTTTGCTCTTAATTGCAACTGATTTGGTTTCTGGTGCAATGCGAGATAATCCAGTCCCTGAAAGAGGTACAAAAAAATGTTCTGAGCTACCATCAGATCGATTATCTCGTGTAGAGTCCACATTGCAGGATTGCACTGAAAAAGCAGCTTCCCGAACAGATCTCCTCAAGTTCTGGACGTAAGAACTGTCACTATCTGCACAGCAAGAAAAGACAATTCTTCAGAGTAAACCACAAGTTAACTAAGGACCAACTCTATTCGTGGGCCTTCGGTTAGACAATCTTATAAGAGTTAAAGGTACAGATGTGGAGTCGAAAGTATATTTAGACTATGTGAAAACCTTGAGACAAAGTATCAACATGATTGATTGATGAAGGCTGGTCCAGAAATTTCTCTTCAGACAAATTTACCACCTGGCAGGCTTGAGAAACCAAAGTTTGCCGCTTTTGGATATGTCCTCCTTTCACAGAAGAATTTGGAGTCAAACTAAACAAATGTGGGAGTTTCAAAGCAGGAGGGCTTGCTGAAACCTTATCAAGATGAGCATTTGAAAATTTTGAAGTCATTTCTGCAACTTCATCAATGCTATTTTCCTGCTTGGTCAGAAGAAATGCTATTAGTTCTACAAAAACCATTAAAAGACACTATCAATCACTAAATATTATATAGTTAAAATAGCAGGATATTGTTCCATCTAGATCAATCTTATCCAAAGATCTTACCACAGATCTTCCACTACTTTGAGCTTGCATAGGTGAGGTAGATCTGCCATGATTTTTGGTCATCGGAGGACCAGATGAAATATTGTTCACTTCTTCAGTTAGCTCCAAAATTGATTTCTGCATTGCTGGAGCAGCTCCCTTCAGTTGATTAATGAGCACCTGCACACCAAAATATCAGTTTGGAATGTGTTACCATTGATTGTAACAGATAATTACAGTATGTGATATCAATCTCAAGCGAAAACTGATTAGGAGACCAATTCTATAAAGCAATTGCCAAAAAGAGGAAGAATGAAACTAAGGATGTCAACCAGTACGATATTCGGTATTCAGTAAGGTTTTGGTACGGTACAGCAGACCAAGAGTAGATACCGAAACCCTACCGTATGGTATAGATACGGTTTCGGTAAAATATTTTTCCCATTTATGTATATATAGTCGTTATTTCAGCACGGTATTCAGTATGCATTTGGTAATTCGGTATGGTTCGGTACGTACAAAACAGTTTTTCTTAAATACTGATACAGTACCACGTACACAGAAAATAAATATTGTCAGACCGAAACCGTACCAAATCTCTCTTGGTATGATAATTCGGCACGTTATCAGTATTTGTATAGGTACGCAATTGACACCCTTGAATGAAACTACTCAACAAAAATAAGTGGAATTGAAACAAAAAAAAATGAAAAACTCATGAAGGTAAATGACTTTTTACCACTAGCATGGTGGTTCATGTCTGGGAAAATACGTATGTAAAGCAAACTGTCGTGCACAACACAACAAAAACAACAACATAGCCTTATCCCAACTAAATGGGGTCAGCTACATGGATCCTTGCTCCCCAATCAGCTCTATTCGTAGTCATACAAGATACGAGGCGTTGAGGCCTAAGCTATGTCTTTCTCTCACCACTTCTCCTAGGGTTATTTTAGGCCTGCCCCTGGCTCTTTTGGTGCTTTCCATCTGAATCAAATCACTCCTCCATACTCAAGCATCTCAAGGTCTCCGTTGAACATGGTCATGCCACCTCAAACAACATTCTCAAAACTTATCTTATATTGGAGTTACTCCTAACTCTGCTTTAATATGATCATTCCTTACTTTATCCCTCATAGTTTTGCCACACATCCATCTCAACATCCTCATTTCCACTACACTTAGTTTATCTATGACATTTCTTAATTGCCCAACATTCCACACCATCCATCATAGCCTGTCATATAATAGTCCTATAAATTTTTTCTTTAAGCTTCAATGGAATACGCTAATCACCCTAACAGTCCAAACACATCTTTCCACTTCATCCATTCTATTTTAATTCTTCGAGCAGCATCATCTTCTGTATCACCTTCTTTATTTATGAATAAGCCTAGATACCTAAAATAATCAGTTTGTGGGATCACCGACTCACTGATATTCACCACCTCATTATCAAATATTTCGTCTTTGTTCTACTTATTTTAAGACCTTTTTGATTCCAAGTTTGATCTCCATAATTCCAACTTGACATTAATCCCAGCTTTTGTCTCATCCACCAAGACAATATCATCAACAAAAAGCATACACCAAGGCAACTCATCATGTATGCCTCTAGTTAAGTCATCCATGATAAGTGCAAACAAATAAGGGTTTGAGGCTGATCCTTGACGTAACCCCGTTGTAATTGGGAATTCACAACTTTGACCCCCCACAGTTCTAACGCTCGTCACTACACCAACATACATATCTTTAATTATGTCAACGGATTTACTTGAAACCCTTCTCTTCTATAATATATGCTAGATTAACTCTCTAAGGACACTATTGTAGGATTTTTCTAGATCAATAAAGACCATATGGAGATAATTTAAACAAGACCAACACCCAACTAAACAACCAGGTACTGATCTCACAGTAGGATCATCCCACAATGATCTCAACAGATCACATAAACCTTCGAATGTTTCTCTTATATTAAAATTGCAGGTTTACAAAACAATAGAAAGTAAAATCAATAGAGAAGAAAATTGAATATTGGGGGAGAGGATGGGATAAGTAAGGGGGATAGGGTCATCTCTCTCAGACTCATGTCTCTCACTGCCAATGCCTCTCACATCTTCCAAACCAAAGCTTTCTCTTCTTTTTCTTATCACTCTTGTTTTCTATTATGTCCAACCACATACATTTATTTATAATATTTAAATCAGTTATAGCAATCTAGACCCCTTGCCTAAATAAAACCAATTACAAAGTTTAGCCAATCCCAACTAATTAGCTAACAAATAAAGAGAACTGCAAGTTAGAAACTATTGGACTACTAATAAACCCCTACGCAATAAATTATAATTCCCGAAATTAGAGTATGACTGCAAGCTGTCATAACCCTCCAAAGGATTTTCCCCGCAATGGCCATGGGGCCCACCAAAAGCTGGATGTTATCTTCTCCTAGTTAGACTGTAGATGGCTAATCTTTGGCAGAAGTTGTTCTGCATTGGCCCAACCGAAAGGCTTGCCTGCATCATAATTCATAATCTTTGCCCTCTAAATCTTTCCACGAGTCTCCTAAGAAAGGAAATAGCTTCCATCGTAGATATTCCTGTCATAAAACCACATTAATTCTCCGAAATCATAATTTTCTTTCTGAGGTGGGTTTCAATGACCCTCTCCCATAACTTCATTATATGACTAATTAGTTTTATGCCTCTATAGTTATTGCAGCTCTGAATATCACCTTTATTCTAGTAAATCGGAACCACAATATTTCTTCTCCATTCATCTAGCATTCTCTTTGTGCTCCTAATCTTATCAAACCACGGATTCCTAAACTCTTCCACACTTCGATGGCTCAAATTCCTTGCCTAATTTCATCCTTCTTAAGGCTTTTTTCACTTTCAACACCCTAATTTTGCATAGATATCTACAACATATGATGTCTTGGTGAGTAAAAGATGGGGGGGGAGATCCCAGGAAACAACAATAAGCTTGTTCCTTGGGGAGTCAAAACAAGTAGTAGTGGTAACAGATAGCTTGGCTTTAATATCAAATAAAATGGAGTCCCAAATCTAAGAGTTGGAGGTCCATTTCCTGAGGTTACAGTGTTACGTCCATCTAGATTTGCTTGATGGAGCATTAAATAAACTTACCACCCACATCACAAAGAGTAGAGCCCGCATAAGTCATATCAATCCAAATCTATTCTCCATGAAACGGGATAATCCAACGATGTCTTGGCCAACATTTGGTTAGGACCAAGTCTTAATGGCTGCTAAAAACAAGCTTGCTTAGTCTTAATGGCTACTTGAACCGCATCATCCCACCACCAAGTTTTAATTTATTCCTTTCGATTCCCCTAGAACCTCTTTACAACCTTCTTGATACAAAATGTCCTCTAGTTCCACATTGTAGCAGTGTCTCCATCAAAGTCCCAATTTCCTTGTTTGACCACTTTATCAATAAATAAATTCAAGGAAATGCCTTTTAAGCCCCTCACCTTATCATAGGGCAAATGGGCTCCACTACGTTACGTTTATGCGCATTAAGGTACATATCCAAGAAAACCAATCTATGTTGGGTGATTAGCCTCTCCCCAGGGTAACCTTACAGTCCTTATAAAATAGTCTACCAGACCTTCTTGTTAGGAAGAAATATATTGCGCTGATATGCTGCCCACTTTTGTAGGCAACTGCTTGCTCCAGCCTCTTCTCAAAAAAGGGAAGAAGAGCTACTTTTGCAAGCATTGTAATGCCTTCACCATTATAGGTTGTAACTTTGCAAATTGATCTACTCGTGCTTCTCACTTGATATGTACCAAAAATGTTGGATTGGAGATTGTGACTAGAAAGACTATTGATACTAACAACATGAAAGAAAATTGTAGAATTAAACTGTCCTGTGAACTTTGCAATCGAAATAGGTCTCAAAACTGAACCTTAAATCCTCTTAGAACCTTCTATTTTTTACTCATTAGTGACAAATATATGCACCTGCACAGCTGCAATGACAGGATGTAACATAACTCAATTCAACTCAACCTGAGGTCGGCTTCATGGATCATTTTCCTCCAATCATCTCTATTCAAAGCTATATTGTTAATAGTCCTATTCTTTCCTCACTTCTCCCAGTGCCATTTTAGGCCTACCCCTAACTCTTTTAACTTATTCAATCTGAATCAAATCACTGTCCATGATGGAGCATTTAAAGCCCTCCATAACACGTCCATGCCACCTCAAATGACTTTCTCGCAACTTATCATGCATCAGAGTTACTCTTAAATTAGCTCTAATTTGTCCACTCCTTATTTTATCTTTCTCCATCTTTACGATTCATCTACCTCAACATCCTCAATTCAGCTACACTAAGCTTGTTTTATGTGTTATTTCTCTACTGCCTATCATTCAGCTCCATACATCATTAATGGTCGTATAACTCTCATATAAAATATTCCTATGAGTTTTAAAGGAATACACCAATCACACACACTCCAGACGCACCCCTCCACTTCATCCACCCTATTCTTATTTTTTATGCAACAACATCCTCTATTTCTCCTTATTTTATGAAAGAACCTAGGTACCTAAAATTGTCACTTCATGGTATCTCCCTATCATTAATTTTCACACACACACACATACACACCCCACTTTTAATCCTATTTTTACTAAGTTATACAACAATGTAATTTGTTCTTATTCTATTTATCTTAAAACCTTTTGATTCCAAAGTTGATCTCCATTATTCCAACTTCTTATCCCTATGTTTGTTTCACCCACCAAAACAATATTATTAACAAAAAACATACACCATTTATTTGTTGTTTCTTTACTGCCCAACATTCAGCTCCATACATCATTCATGGTCGTATAACTCTCCTATAACATTTTCCTTTGACTTCTCAAGGATTATGCCGACCACGCACACTCCAGACGCACCCCTCAAGTTTATCCATCCTATTCTTATTCTTTATGCAAAACCATCCTCTATTTCTCCTTATTTTGTGAATAAACCTAGGTAACTAAAACTGTCACTTCGTGGTATCTCCCTATCATCAATTTTCACCACGTCTTATTGTTACTATAAAGTTCCAGACAATGTACTCCGTTTTTGTTCTACTTATCTTGAAACCTTTTGATTCCAAGGTTGATCTCCATAACTCCAACTCCGCATTTATCCCTAATTTTGTTTCATCCACCAAAACAATATTATTAACAAAAAAACATAAATTAAGGGATCTGATCTTAAATGATTCTAGTCAGCTCATCTATAGACTATAATTAGTGTAAAACAAATATGCGCATAGAGCTGACCTTGATAAAATCCAATTGTCAGAGTATAGCAAATCCATTTTCCCTAAATAACGACAGCCAAAGTAGGGTTACTTTCTTACTATAAACTAACAACTTTTTCCTTTATGGCCTGTTTTTTGCTGAAATTTTTTTTTGTAAATGATATACATAATAAATCCATTTTCTCATTTCTTAATGTCATTTTTTTGCATTTCACGTCCAAACAAACAACGGAAATTTTCGTTTTCCTCCTTTCTACATGGAAAGAAATGGAACCTTAATAGCACAATTTAATATGGAACCACTAGCTAGACCATTTCCAACCATTACATGAATGAATTTAGTATAAGCCAATAGAATTCAGGGAAAAGTGCCTTTACATGGCCCTGTTTAGGAAGGGCCTCCTAAACAGTCCATTTTGAGCCACTTGGACTGACGACGTGGTAACTCTGAATGTTGGAATAGAAAGGACATGGTCCGCGTTAAACATGTGTCAAATTTCAGGGCCTAATTCAAACAAACACCCTCCAGTGTGTGGGCATACATCCCCATGAACATTTATGCATGCGTAGAGTACCCGGACCAACACTGTGCACTCTCCAATAGTCCTGAATTTGCAAAGTCCTAATTTTCCACATAGCAAACTCCAATTGGACTGAAATTTGATATGTGAGCAAGGGACCTATGGGTCTAACCTGACCACAAAATTTAGGCCCCATCTGATCAGCCACATGCCAGATTATTAGGGCCATTTCGGTATGGCTTCCATAATGGACCAGGTAGGAAACCTTTATCATAGAGATAAACCAATGGAACTGTGAGGTAACGTTCTTCAAGGAATAGATGCAATGTGTCAGTAGCCCTTTTGTGGGTGGGCAACATGTCGGTACTCCTCTACCAGCTATTCCTCCATTGAGATTATAGTAGAAAATCAAATATTAGGAAATAAGAAATATATATCAGATTGAGATGGAGACCATGAATCATATACCACAATACCATCGAGAGAAAGAAACATAAATGTCATATATGAATAAATAAAGAAACAGAAAATGATACAATGTAGAAATGAGAAAGGTTTGGTGGTATACTGAAGTTACAGGCAGGACCAAAATCAGAAAAACATACCCAAGTAAAAAAGTTTCATGCACCCATGGTTATAATGCTATTTATTACCTGTACACTAGCTAAATGTTGCCGATGTTCTGCAAGTGTTGCCGCTAAAGATTCAACATGGCCACTAGTACCACCATCATGCGCACTTCGTAAAAGCTCTGGACCCTCTCCATCATTAGCTTTGGCCTACAACAGTATAGCAGCTAGCAGGTGTGTTATCATTGGTTACTTCTTCAAAGATAATAAAGAAACATAAAGCAGTTATAGTACACCGAAAATAGAGCTTTTGAAGTGTCCGATATACTAGAGTGATCATTATAAAGGCAAGGTATAAGCCCAAGCAAAAAAGTAACAAAATGACAATCAATGCCTAGTCAATTTCGGGGTTGGAATATGCAAAAACTCAGAGTAGCAAACATAGATAATGAGGTAAAGAAAATGAAATGGATGGCATGGATCCACTAACAAGCACGTGATAAAAGCCTGCTGTACAACAGTAATCAAATAATGTCTGTATGACCATATTTTAAAATTAGGTCATCCCCAGTATAATAAAAGCTTCATAAACTAATAAGGTGACTGCTGCTTATGAATGCACCAATAAGACCACAATAACAGAAAGGTAGCTACATGCAACTATTGAATGATGCCATAAGACAATAAACAATACATGGCACAACAGATTAATATCATAAAAGAAAATCTTGTACCAGATAAAGTGAGTGCTTATGAATACGTTGTAGAGCATGTGTCCAACGTCTAAGAATTTCTGCAACGTCAACAGTTGGGTGGACCCTTCCACTTCTATCATCCACCTTAGAATGTGTTTCTTCATTTACTTGTAAATGAGTTGAATCTGAACAGATTTTCTGTTTTTCCCTATTCACATTGGGAGATAATCCATTTATTGGTTCTCTAGCATCTGTTTTTAACAAAGATAGATGACCAGGCTGACCAGATGATACATGTGGATATGGAACCTGAGAACCTTGATCCATGGCAGCAAGCAAGGATGATCCAGAAATGCGGTACCTGGGAAGGAATATTATATATGAGAGTAGATAAATGCCATTTACAGACTTTGAAAGGATGGAGAGAAGGAGGATTACCTATGCTCACGATGGGCAATCAAATCCTCAATTGGGCCTGAAGCAAGAACTTCATGTTGACCTGTAAACAGAACCAGTAAACGTCAAAGACAGTTATATTTGGAAAATGTCCCTGGCAAGGTGCCCAAATTGTGATTCTTTAAGAAGCAGCGGGACTTTTCACAGTTGACATTCTAAAAAGAAGATTGAAAAAATCCCAATATTGGATTGATTAGAGGTGGTCCACCAAAATCAAATCATACTATACCAGCTAAGTAGTTAAGTGGGATCGAGCATCTAAGCATATAAAAACAAAAGTTTCCACTGGATTGCATAAGAAAGATTTAGGGAAAACGTCCACCTTCTAGAGTTGATGTTTTATGCTTGCTGATGTTCAAATAACAAGCTTACAGAATCAACTCAATCAAGGGATGTGAAAACCAACAATACACATGCAAAAAGCAATGGAGTTATACTTACTCTTACGAGCTAATAAGGACTCCCATAGGCGAGTCGCCTTGGAAACCAAATGTGAGTTTTGACCCAAGGGGCTAGAGACACGGTCATCCCATAGTTCCCCTTCCAACTTTGAATTATTTCTCAAGTCCTGCAATTTTTCCAGCTCTTGCTGCAAATAAGCCTGTGTTGCATGATTACGGGAAAATGTGAGAAATGATATAACCACGAACATGTTGAAAAGCTGGTACCTCTAAATGAATGGGAACAAGTTAACCTTTACCTCTTCGGCACAAAGACCGCGAAACTCAGCTGTCATTTCATGAGCCAAGTTTGACCACATGTTTTGTCTATGGACAGCTGTTTCTGCATTTTTAAGAAACTTCCTTCTTTCAAGAGCTATCCTAGCCTGTTTGACATGACAGAGTTAAGAGCAAACCAATGACTGTTCACCGAGGTTGTTACTAGTAAGCACATGAGGAAATTAAATAAATAGAAAGCACCATAAAGGAATAGCAGAAAGTGCAGTGCAAAACTCCCAACCCCCAACACCTTTTCTTTCAAACCATGTTCTGATCACTACAACAGCATTCAAATTGGATTTTGTTATATGGAAACCAAACAATCAGAATGAAAATACAACCTAATGCATGCATGAAATCCCAACTCTGAAACAACCAGCCAGTTGTTCATTATTGTAGAGATGGTCAACTCAAAACTTAGAAGGAAAAGTTTCAGTAAGGAATAGCTCAAAAGTTCCAGAAAAATCAACAAGGCAATTCCCTAAGAAAATCTAATATTACCTTTGTCACAGGAAGTAATGTAGCTGCATGTGAAAATGCTACATCTGTCAATGAAGCAGGAAGAGGGTTAGAAGCTACATCAGCCGCAAAAGTTCTTCTGTGAACCTCTCGTAAAGCATGCAAAGAAAGTTGCCACAGAAGTTCAACAAATCTGCAGTAACAGTAACAAAGTCATCCTTCAGTTCCTCATTAATCACTATGCCACTACAAAACTAAATAACTTGGATTATCTGTGATTTCAAACAGAAAAAAGTACAAGAAATGATCAAGGGTAACATTTTCACACATCAGTAATTATACAATGTTACAGCACAAAATCCAAAAAATACATGAGGCAAAGTTCCTCAGGCAATATGCACATCAATAAAAATATGGATAACCAGATGCAAACTAAGACCAGAATATCTTAAGAACAAAATTAACACCAATATTAAGAAGTAAGGTAAACAAACCTAGCTAGATTCCAAATCATATAGAGTTTTTAACAATGACTACTATGTTACATAAATATGTCTAGTCGCATTCGCATCTTCAGTGGGGGGTGGGGAGTAAATTATTCATGTACTCTAAAATTATGAAAAAACACTGGAACTCTTTACAACAACCCTGGAAATGGTAAGGACCCATTTATTCAATACATTTGATTCCCTGGGCATTGGCATCTCGATTATTTTCATTGGACATATGGAAATCACGAAAAGTGTCCCTAACACTCCTGATGAATCAAAAGAATAGAAATGAGGTATCGGTGACAATATTGTGTGTGCAATTAAAAAATATGGCACTGAAATTCACATCCAACCAAAAAAAAAAGATAAGAGTGATCTACTACGCAGCTGGGGCATCCATTACTGCAACTATTGTATTTGCATCTCATTTGCAAGAACGAAATCATCATTCTTGTTACTCAAACAAGACCATAGAAGCAACAAATGTAGGCCTTTTAGTTGTTAGCTCACTCGAAGTAGAACATAGAAACGTCATTCTCACACGACTCACCAAGCCACAGAAATATTTCGACAGTGTTCTAGCCTCCAATTATTTCTAGTTAGATAAATAATGGTAGAATTGGAAGATGAGACACAACTAGTAAAGGTATTCTTGGTTTCAAAGGACAGATGCACGATGAATCTTCATATAACATGGGGCAGAAGTTTAGCTAAATAACCAAACTCAGATGGTTTATAACAACACCTGATGATCCTAAATCAGGTCTCAAATCCCATTTGGAATCTGCAAAAACTTTGTGGCTCATAGCCTTATACAGAACTCACGGAAGGTCTATGATAGTATGACACAGAAATGCGCTAAGATGAGCTACATTTAAAAGTTGCTTTAAATTTTCAACTGCACCAAAACTATTTAGTATTTGGGGGGTTGGGGTGGAAGGATCAACAAATAACATAAACTGAAACACAATTGGATATATCACCAACCTCGGCCCGCAACAAGTAGCAAGGGAGGAAACCCTTGAATTGCTTCTCGGAAGTGCCCCTTGCAATTCGAGCTCATTTATAATTCCCTGGACAACCTAGCATACAGAGGAAGGGGCAAATTAATAAGAAAATTGCGTAACCAAAGGGGAATCAAACAAGCAACAAAAATAAAATTTAGAAATCAATGAACACGATTAATTATTACATAGTAATTTCTAAATTTACCTTACGGAAGTCACGAGACTGTGCAGAATCAAAGATCGGCCATACCTTATCAAAATCCTGCAAGATCTCGATGGATTCAGAACGAGAAGAGTTCAACATAAGATGAAAAAAGCGAAATAAACAATGAGGAGAACAAAATGTGAACCTTTGCAGATTGAATTGGACCTCTAAGAGAAGATAAGATGAAATAAAGAAGCTGTTCACCCAATTTAGGGTTTGAATGGCGAAAAAATCCGACTCGAGGGTTACCATTATTGCCTACGATACCAAGGATCGAAGGATCAAGACCTAGTAACAAACAGTTTGTGTACATTGCACTCTCTAGCTCTACCTCTCTCTCCTTCTCTCTCTCCATTGTCATTTCTCTCTATCTCTCCCCCTCTCTCAGTGTTTCTTCTCTCCTCCTTCCCCTCTCTCTCTCTCTCTGTCCCTATTTCTCTCCCGGCGTGAAGTCTCTGTGTGAGTGTATTTTCTTATCTTTCCGGCTAACAGGTGCTCGTTTATTTTAGAGTAATTCACAGTGTCACCCCTGGATAATGTCAGTATTATAAAAACACCCCCTCTCTTTCACTAAATTAGACTCAGACCCCTATCATCAGTCACTGTTATAGAATATACCAATAATGCTGACATCAGTAAAATTATTTTTTTTTTCTAAATACCATTTTACCCTTAAAAAAAATGTGATAGGTTGATTCCAAACCCTTGTAGTCTCCAAATCGATTTCACCACAACCCTTCTCACGACGGCGACTACGGCTGAAGAACGTTTCCTTCAGGTGATTTCACCTCAACCGTCCCTTCCAGCGTCTTAGGGTTTTCAGAGGAAGCGATAATTGACCATAGGAATAGATAGGAACTAAGTCAAGAATCAATGAAATGCCACTGATGGGATTGAACGTTCGAGATCCATAGAGGAAGACAATGAGAAGGACAGAGATTAAGACTTAGAGAGAGAGAGAGAGAGAGAGAGAGTTCTGAAGCGACAATGGCGGTTTCTCTGAGGTGGTTTTCTCTGTGTTTTGTGCTGCTGTTGTTGTTTGTTGCAGTTTTGGCTGGAGTGGGAGAGGCGATTTCATATGCGAGGTATAATTTTGTTTGTGCTTCATTAGTTATTGAGAAACAATGAGTGTCTTTAAGGGTTTTTCTTCAACAAGAGCTCCCTGCTAGTCCTAGAGTTCTTTCTGTTCATCGAGCCAAATCCTTCCCAAGGCCACCCATGCTGTTGTGAAACTCATTGAAGGTCAACGAATAGACGGAAGATTGTCGTGTTAGTGGAAAATTTCCCGGTAGCCTTCCCACACAAGCACCACTTCCTTCCTGTAGCTGTCCATCACCAATGTTCTTGAAATCCAAATGAGATCCCATTCTTCGTTAGATTCAATTATTCAGTGCAATCAAGCTAACCAAGCTCATATAACCATCAAATTAAGCCGGATCAAAGTGGGAAGAGGTTTCTCGTTTTCTTCATCTTCAAATCCCAAATTCACCTAACCACAAAGCCTCAAAACTGAATAAAAAATGAAGCCCTATCCCACACAAATTTCTACTTCCCAGTTTCCACCACTGAATCCATCAATTGCTACAAAAAAACATAATAATAAATAAATAATAAAAATGTCCGTCTCCCCCTCATAAGCCCCCAAAGCATCGCTCCAATGGTCTGTAACACGAACGTAGCATATCTCCTTATTCTTCTTCTTCTTCTCCTTGGCTCTTTATCTATTTAGGTCTTTGCTGCTTATCTGTGAATGATTGTGGAATGAATCGTTTTGGTTCTCTCTCTGCCGTTGCCGTCAAGGAGCTCCTACTGAATATCGAAGGGTTTGATCACATTGCCGAAGAGATTATAGCCCTTCGATCGAAGGACTTCAATGGCGATCTCAAGCTCTTCTGTTTTTTATTCTTGCAACGGCAGAAACATCATTAATGAATCTTGGTTAAAACGTGAGTTTTAGGGAATAGGGTATAACGGTAATTTTAACTCTTCATTTAACAATGACTGACGACAAGGGGTCTGAGTCTAATTTGGTGAAAGATAAGGGGTGCTCCTATAAATCTTGCATTCTTCAGGGGGGTGGCGTTGTAAATTACCCTTTATTTGATGTTATTTTGTTGGAAGAGTTTTGAAATTGAAATTTCCTTTCATATGGGCCCTAGAAGAAACACATAATTATGACATGGCCCAAACAGGGAACAGTATGAGTGTATCGACTAAATAAAGGACCAAAATGTGATTTGCTGGTTTTAAAAGGGATTAGGTGACTTGTGAGTTGTGACCCTTTCTAGAAAAAGAATGAGTTTTGATAATTATAATTCTTCTCAACAAAACAATAAATAATAATAATAAGGGAGAAGGGTGGGTAAGCTAGTGGGTTACCCAGGAATAAAATGTGCTAGTGTTTATCCGCCGTTAAATTAGGTAGTTTAAATCTGTCATTGATCTATCCTATTTTTTTTAATTCAACATTTTCTCTTACGTCTTCCCTAATTTCTTCTTCCCAACAAAGGCAACCCGATGACTACAAATGTGATGAGACTTGGCTCTCTACGATAGTCCCCCCCCTCACCCTCTCACCCTTCCCCAACTCCAAACTATCCCCATTGTTGCAACACCTTCTACCTCACCCTCGTCCCAACCCCATCTGCGAACATGGCTGATGCAACCCCCTTCTGCCTCACTCATCCCATATACAACAACTGCTTGAATACATCTTTCTTCTCCAGCCATTGGTTGAACATGAAGGAATCCTCCTTCATGTGTCCCTTCTTCCTACAAAAATAATACTTGGGAGTTGTCTTTATGCCTTTTCTCGTTTTCATGTTATTTTCCCTTGTTCTTCTTTTGAAAATATTTGTTGGATTGCCCTCTTTCTTGGTCAAATTGCACTCTCAAGTATCTCTCTTGCTTCCTCTAGTAAACACGTGATTGAGAGTTCATTTATCAACCACTGCTGTTGATGTGTGTAGAGATTTTAAATAAACTGAATTCTTTAGGGAGATTGTTCATAATGTAGTACATTAAGAAAGGCTCTAAGATGCCTACATTCAAAGTCTTCTATTGAGCTATGATGTATCGCATTTGCATAATATATGCCTTAAGAGCTTTACTACCATTTTTCGATAGGTTGTTATGTTAGGATTGTAAGTTTATATCAGTGGAGAGCCTAATCACACAACATAGATCAGAGGTCATGGATATGTCCCTCGCTACGCAAGATCATAAGAAAGGTGAGCTTATTTGCGAGCTATTGTTGCCATCTATATCTCTCTTTGGTTCAGTTCCATTATGTTTTTATTTCATTGCTAGTGCTTGTTTGTGATGTTGAATAACTTAAATGTCTTTTACGATGTTCCTTCCTTGTTTTATCTTGAACCTTCCACGATAAAAACCTTATTGCATAAAAAGTCCGAAGGATGTCTTTGGTGACCTTAGAAAATTTAATCGGCTAATAGAGAAAGGTAACGAGGGTAAGATATTCTAGCTAGCTTGCCCCTGGATTGGACTTTTGAAGCTTTCATCAAAAGAAAAGGAATCAATATACACTAATTGAATGTTTCTACTTATCCATGCAAATAGGTAAGATGAGGTATGTACTTGTGATCCGACATATCTCTTTATGTTGTTTACATGTAATCAAGGTTGTCAAATCTTTTATGCTTCGCGAGGCAACAGATCTCCTAGGCTGCGACTAGGCATTGCCTAGGAAGTGGTGAAAACATCGTGCCTTAATGCTCTCGGCCATTTGATGTTCACCGCATTGTCGCACTCGCTGCAAAGAATAACCGCTTCAGGAAGTGGACATACCAAACTTTGGCTCATTTTCTTGATTGCTTATGTACTAAATTTATATCAAAATATGATAATTTAGCCCCTTTTTTCTCATCTCTTTTTCACCACTAAATCCATCAAAAAATATTTTATGATGTACGCAATAGGTGTTATTTGAGGTTGTGTTTTGTAGTTAAGAGAATAAAAGAAAAAAAGTACAAAGATTGTAATTTTTTTCTTGGTTTAAGAAATTATTTTTGTGCTTGGCATGTTCGAACTGAAAGAAGATTTGTTTTTTGAATTTCAAAATTCACCATGGGAGTGATGAAGTTTTCTATATATTGCCAAAAAACAAGAAAACTAAAGAAAACACAAGAACTTTTCTTTTCTTCTCTTATAATGACAGTCAAACATACATACTTTTTACTATTTTCTTACCATTTCATTTATATTATTTTCTTCTCTTGGCTACCAAACACAACATGAGTACTTTTTTTTTCCTTGGGTAAACACAAATCTATTCATTAAAGCTAGCGTAGCTCATAGTTATCGAATTACAAGATTCCATCAACCATAAAGTAGAATTTGGCCAAACTATCATACTCGTACAGGACAATGCCTTCTTAACTAATGAATATGCTAATGAGTTGCACTACGTTCGGAGAAATAAGAAGAAAAAATGTGATGCATCTCCAATCACCGATTGAGGCATCTAAAACATGGATGCACTATAAATCCAAAAATAGAAACTATGGGCTCTGTACTGTAACGATTATGTTTTTTAAGCTTGATTATGGGTCTGGCACACTTTTTTGCATTTCTATTTTTTTGGAGTGATTCTGCGTCATAAATGTTATATGGTAACCCAACAAAAAAAATATATATATTTTGTTACCTGAAATAAACAAAAACATGTATGGTTCGCACTTAAGAGAATCATTTATGTTAAAAACCAATATTTACATAAAATTCCATCTATACCATGAGTAACAAAATTGTAGTCAATGATCTGAAGAAGAAGAAGAAGAAGAATAAGTAAGCACAAGCAGTAGAGAAGAAGATCTTCCTCTCTTTGGATCCTACTCTCAAACACAAATTTTTGCAGCATTAATCTACATGAACTGTAAGCTATCTCTTGCACTATAAAGTTCTTGTATGACATAATATCCTAAAATGATTGTTTCATGGTTCCAATTGATGGATGAGACTCATGGAATCATATATATATATATATACGAGCTATCTCCTCAGATTATATGCCAATATGGCTATAGGAACAGAGCAACATAAACAATAACTTGCATTACCTATCTTAATCTTAATTAACTTCAAATGGCATTCTAGTTCCCAATTTATTGAAAACAACCCAAATATGATAGAAGATTATAATGATAGTTACAGAATTTCTTGCAAATTCCCACCATATCGTTACATGTATACTCGTCCAGGTAAAGAATGCAATAAGTAACCTGCTATCTTAGTCAAAATCTATTACATTTTCGGGCAAAACTTACCAAAGATGAACCTGGACCACTAGGTTGAAAAATAATGAATCTTAAATCTAAGAACCTAACATAGTACCACGTCAGTGGCTGAATATTACAGAATAGAGGAACCATCTGAGATGACTTGAGTGCAAAGAGAGCCATAAGGCACAAATTGACACATAATTGCATCCACATCAAAATACAAGAAAAAGAATCTACTAGAACAAATCAACGAATCTGCAGAATGAGACCTCGTTGCAACTTCAAATCTTGACCAAGAGAGAGAGACTGAGATCATCCTACCTCGCCGACGGCAGATATGCTTCGTCTTCATGCATAGTGGCTACAACAAACATCGACCTGTTGGAACAACAAAATAAATTGCAAAACAAGAAAAAAGTACTAGTGTGTGTGTGTGTGTGTGTGTGTGTGAGAGAGAGAGAGAGAGAGAGAGAGAGAGAGAGAGAGAGAGAGTGTCTCACCCACCTCACCGATGACAGACGGCAGACGGCAGACGGCAGATCGATAGACATTGAAGAGTATGCAGCGTTCTTGCTTCAGTTTCCTTCACCGAGCTCTGTACACTTCTCTCCTCTCGTCGTTGCAAAAGAAAAGAGGGTAATAGGGTTTCGATCAGCCCTATTGTTATGTTTTGAGAGTAAAGGATAGATTTACCCCTCTTAACTTTAGTCACTCATATGATTCAACACCTTCTGATCATAATAGATTATGAGTGTGAGAAGCTTGCTTTTCATGCTTCAAAAAATGGGTTCTAAAACCTAAAAAGTGCCGATTCATTTCCAAAAAACAAGAAATTGAACCGGACTTATCATACAACTTTTACCCTATTTTTGTTCCAAAAAAATGAAAAAACAATAGAATTGATTTTTTAGAATGTTACAGTACAAAGCCTAGATGTCCTCAATCCTGATATGGAGAATATAGACCCTAGGTAGGCGCCTGGCAGCACAGATGGTGCCGCCTAGAAGATTAGGTGCATACCTAGCTCAACCTTCTTACTTACATTCATTGTCTGGTCCTGTGCATCACCATTACTGGTGGAAGAATATAATTTTTATTGTTGTTGTGTTTTAAAATGGGATTGTTTTCTTTCGCCTATTCTAGAAAGGGAATTTCTTAATCCACGGGTTATGATGGTTTGATGGGACCATGGATTTAGGGGATGGTATTGATATCAGTATTGGTATCTAGATCAATTTGGATCGGTGGGTATCAGTTGATTTTACTCATGCTTTTTTTTTTTTAAAGTATTAATTTTTTACTATGTTACCCTTGATACGATATAGATAACCGATATGGATCGGTCAGGGATCAGGGATCGGTCTTAGCCGATACCAATCTGATATGACTGATACCAGACCAATACTTGAAACCATGGATGGGACTCCTAGAATTGTGCTAAAGGCTTTTTAAACTTCATATATTATTGGTAGGGATGTCAAAACCTACCTCAAACCGATAAAATAAATAAAAATCAATCGAATCAAAATGATCCTTATTTGATTGATTTTGGACTGAGGTATGTTGGGATCATTGAAAATCAGATCAAATCGAACCGATCAAACCGATAAAAAATAGTAATTATGATGTTATAAATAGGTGAATTGATTATCCATCTTTTAGAATTTTAGTGGGAATGTTTTTTTGTTGTAAGGTGAATTATTACAAATCGATGAATATGAGGTTATGAATAGAGAAATAGAGTTGTAAATTGTAACAATGCTTCATCTCTTTGTTCACTATATAAAATTAATTAGAAAGTTAAATAATTGATTAGATAATATGGTTTATTTTGTGATTTTAATATTAGTTATCTATTTGTTTCAATACCAAAATCAAAATAAACCGACCGTTTAACACCCCTTCTAAACATCGGGTATAAGGAATAATGACACCCCCAATGTCAATATGGGGCATGATGTCTAAATTCCCTTTCAATTATCGTGAATAAAACTTTCTCCTTAAACTTTCATTTAGAAGACTTCCTAATTTATGTTTTAATTCAAATTGGACCCATGTGTCCCTTCACCAACGGTGATAAGGGAACCTCTTGGAGCCACCTCGTCGAGCCCTTGGATTGCATTTGGAAAGGGTATTATCGACCATCTACAAACAAGGGCAGGAGCTAGGTTTTAAAGAACATAATCAGTAGCTGGCTCGATCTTGATTGGTTATGATTTGGGTCAGAATTGGCTTAGAAGCTGTATAAAACTCCCCTAAACCTAGTTCGACCAAGCCAGCCCATGGTTTAGGTATCGGTAACATATAGGCTGATATGTATCTTATAGTCAGTTCCCAATTTTAGGGGTGTCTTTCACTCAAAAAAAAAAAAAATTTAGGGGCGTCAATCCCGAGCCCACATCGGTTGGATTGATTGACTCTAACAGTTTTAAGATTGGCTCGGGTCGCACCAGTTATTAAACGTGTCAGGTTCAGACATGTCCTTTTTAGTAGTACACAATACAAGGTTAAGACCGATGAACACTCGATTGGCCTCACATGTTTATAAGCCTGACTCAGACTAATACGTTTAGTCCAATCGTTTATATGTATATTTTATATTTTATATAGAGAATATATATATATATATATATATATATATGTATATATATTGTTATCAATTGCGGAGTGTGATTAAGTGTAATATGTTTTTCTCTGTTATTAATCATAATAAAATATATTAAAATTTCTTAGATCTAAGACATTTAAATATCGATTTAAGGCCCACTTAAGGTTGTTTTGGTACATTACTCCATTTAAGGTTCAATTATAGTTTGATTAGGAAAAATTCAGAACCCAATCAAATCCGACATGATACCGACTCATTCCTTAGATAGATCACGGTGCATGGGTGTAGGCCTGTCAGGCCCGACCGAGACTGGCCTGACACAACGGATTGACACACTTACCCAATGTAGATACGAAACGGTATCCACGAAAGAGCGATTCTTTTTCAATTTACACCTCACACAGGCCCGATATGGGCTGATACGTCCCGATACGATCAGTATCAATGTCGGTGGTTTCATACTGAAGGGGAATATGGAAACTTCCTCCTCCTCCATGTCATAGCTTATGATAATGGGTTTCTATATGTAGGGAACCGTACACGAAATCGCGAAAGAGGGAAGGGAGATCAGTAAATAGAATCATTGTCGACCCTGTTTTAACGACAGGACACTTCTTTTAACAAACATCATTCCTTTTTAATCGCTAAGGGCTCTCAGTGGTTCTTAAATCTCAACTCTGTTTCTTCTCTGCGTCTTTACTCTATTTCTTATCTCATGAGAGATAAGGGTTTGATAGGTTGTTTCTTCAAGAGGATAAGATTGACAAGCTTTGATCCCATGGAAGCAGAAATAGCCAAGGTAATCATCATCATCATCTACTGTTCAGTTTAGTTTATGTGATTTTGGGAATTCTTGGATGGGATATTTTGTGATCTTTATCTTCTGGTTTCTGGTAATGGGTTTGTTGGTTTTTCCAAGAATCTCCAATTTTGATGATTCTCTGGACTCCTTGCATGAATTTGATGTCTATCTTTCTCCCTCCCCCTTCTTTCTTTGTGGTTACTTTATTGAATTCGGTACTTGTTCTTCTACATTAGTTCTGGTTGATTTGCATGGACTTCGATAGGAACACAGATTTTCTTCTGTGGTCAAGAAAACTCTTCACCTTCCATATCCAAGGGAAATTTTGTGAGGTGTAAAGTTGTTCTAGTCAATAATCTTGTGCACTTCCACCACAAGAGCCTACTTGTCTTGAATCGGTGGATTCCTATGAGTATTGGTATCGTCATACAGGTTATGAGCTCCTGTTGTCTTTCATGGATGTAGTCTTTTTCCTCCATTCAGTATTTTCTTTGGTTTTATTTGTTACTGGGGAAGTGCTACCCAAATCTCATCCTATAGTGGCCATAGGACCAATGACAAATTTTACTAATGTTCAGAATTTGGGTTGGATGTGAACCGGTAAGGAAGTTTGATGGTGCGTTTCCTCCGTTTCAGTGATAGTAGCTGGAAATCTCGTAGTGAAGAGCACGTTTTGGGGTGAGTCATTGAGCTTGAGATTAACGGTCGTAGGAAGTACCCAATAGAAACGATTATACCAAGTTTGTATACTTGTAGTCTTTTGCACTTTGCAACCGAAACTTTGATTGGCAAGATGAAGGAATATGTGGACTTTGCAATCGAAATTTTTAGTCATTATCTATTGCATTTTGTTCTCTATTCAGTAGGATGCTTTTAGATTGAAAGTCTGGTGTGCTTTTCTTTATCTACCTCAGACCTCATATTGATGCTGTAAGCTAGTTGAGAGAGAGAGAAGGGGACAAACTTATTTAACATACTATCTGGTACTTTCTGACCTAATAAAAAAATCTCATTGTAAATGTTTCCTTCTACTTCACTAAAAATGGGGGCAGCCGTTGAAATACCTCAACTTGGTGATAGTAAGCTTGAATTTTGGATCTTGATGCCTTACAATGCTTTTGGTAGCATTTAGTTTCCTATTTAGAGCCACAGCTGTTTCAGTCCTTCCATCAAATGCTAAATAGTCAATATCGTCACCCCCCTGCCTCAACAATAGGCATGAGCATGCAAATTGTTGCACATCTTTTTTTTTTTAGGGTGGGGGGGGTGGGGTGTTGGTAGGAGGTAAAAAGTTCAGTTAATTATTACTATATATGTATGAAATGACAGAATTTGTGGAAGAATATATATATATATATGTATATATAAAATTTTCTAGCAAAATAATGTGAGGAAGCTGTCTTTGCTGGTGATCACATTAAGAGGAGGACGATTGGCCATTGTAGTAAGAGATCGTGTACTTGATTTTTTTGAGTTTTGGAGTTGTTTGTCAAAATTGTTTATTATCTCCTAGTTGTTCTAATATTTTGCTCCTAACTGTAACCAGATGTTGCATGATTGCATCATTCTTGTTGGTTGAAACTCCTTAAGCTTTAAACGTTATTTGTCCCATTGTCTCCTCTGACATGAAAAGTGAGAGTTGGTGACTATTTTTTTGCAAATTATATTATTCAATTAAATATTTGTATGAATTGCTAGTACTTGGTATTGTTTTCAAGAAAATTAGTTTCTGTTCACCTTTCGGCCACCAGTTAATCTGGATTTTATTTTGTTAGCTGTCTTATAAAATGAATGTCATGTACCAGCCGATGTACCTTTGCTATTTAATTACTTCCCTTTCCCACTTTCAGAATAAGCTAGCTGCTGTGGCAGAAGAACTTGGACGAGCAGTTCGTGTATTTGAAACATCAGCAGCTTCTCTAAAGGTTTCCGCGCCCATGACAGTGAATGATGGTAAGCACCCGCTTGAACTTGCAATCTTGAACGTTGTTTATCTGTAGTCTCTTTTTTTATTCAATCCTTTTGTATCTACATGGCTTCTCTATCTGATGATTCTTTCAGGATTTGTGTGTGCCTGTGATATCTGTTGTGCAGATTTTATTTGATGACTCTTTGATTGTTTTGGCAGACGAGTCTGATGATTCCAATGAATTTACAGTGGAGGATTATTACCGGATTTTGTCAACCAGAAAGGAAGGTACACTAGAAATGGTTCCATATTTAATTAAGTTTCTTCCAATTGATTGGTTGTCTCTGTTCGATGTTCCTGGATTGTATGTACAGAGTGGAATGAAAGTGCCAAGGAGAACTCTGTTGTTATCATCATGCCTCTTTATATGCCAGACCTACTGTTATTCTAGTTTTTTATTAAGTTTTTAATGGGTATTGACCCCGGAATTCGAAGGAAGTTGTCCTCCTTGAGTTAATATTGCACATAATACTGTATAATTTTCTGGGACGACCATTGGATGGAAATGCAATAATTTTTTTTTTGGAACCAACTGGTTGAATAGTCATCTTATTTGTCCAATTTGGATTGGAATCTCCTTTTTGGGACCAATCAAATGGTGGTACCCTGAAGTTGTGTTAATTTATCATTTATGAAGGCCAGACAACTTCTTCTTCTTTCCCTCATTATTTTTGTAAACCTCAAAAGGAAAAATATTAGATGAATTACAAATAGTGAAAACAAGGTTCTCACTTTTGGGAAGTGGTACATGAAACAAGATAGAAGCTAAAAAACACAGCTTTATATTTATGTATTAAGGTATGGCCCAATACAAACAACCTCTTTCAAGGCCTCCTTTCCCTTGGCTAATGATGCAGATTAATTACCAAAATAGGCTTGTTTTATTAGGAATAAGCATAGGGTTGGGTTCCATACATGTTGGGCCTTTGATCCCATGTGTTTTGAGTGTAATAGACCACTTTTATGGGTCTAAAAGGGGAGGTCTAAGATTGAATACGGGTTTACTAGTTAGTTTCCATTTTCATTAGTTTCCTTTCTAGTTGGGCTTGATTTGAGTTATATTTGTTTCTTTAGGAGTCAAGTTATTAATTGAGTCAAGTCATTAGTAGTTAGTTTCCTTTTTCAACTAGTTTCTAATTTCAGTTAGTTTCTAATTTTAGTTTTTAGTAACTATAGTATTAGGAGAATATTTGGTTTCCTTTTTGAGAACCTTCCATTTTGTAATTTCCTCCCCCATTAATATTATAAATAAAGAAGAGGAGGCTCCTAAAAGCCTAGAACGATTTATGCTTAAAAAAAAAAGACTCTTGTTGCTGTCGCTGGCTTTGATGACTACTCCTTGTGTTTGATCAAGGCATAAGGATTGGTGTTTGATCCAAGCGACACTCTGCGGCGAGAAGTCCGAGTGGGTTGCTATTATTTTCTGGTTTTCTTTATTGTGTTATTGTTGTTTAATGTGGCAAGACTTATTGCTGCTGTTATTGCTCTGCAACTTAGGTAAGAGAACTAATCTACTGTTAAGTTCAGATCTGAGTTTTTTTCCAGAATTCTCCAAGTATCGACTACTCTTACTAGGCTATCTAGCCATCGGATTGAGCTCCCTTTTGGATCGAGTGTCCCCCTGTTGGAAGGGAGGTTCGATCCTAATTTCATGCCCATCAGACCAGGGGATGGTCTGGTCTGGTTAGTTCTCTGATTCTGGTCGATTGTGCTTCTGCCCAGAACTGAGTTCTGTTTTGGTTGTTCTGTCCCTGTGGTGTTGTTACTGAGTATGGTCTATTTTAATACTCTATTTTCTGCTATTGAATTGTCCTCAGTTGGTATGATATCTGATTTATGAAAATCTGAGTTCTGAGTCAAAATTTCTGATTTACAAAGGGCTGTTCGATTCCTATTTCTGGACTGTTGTTTGTTGTTTACTTTTGGGGTGCTTAGTGGCTGTTCTTTTGACTAAAAGTTCCTGCAGTTGGATTAGTTTGAGTTTTCAAACTTTGTCCTACATTAAGTGGTATCAGAGCATGGCTGAGAACAACACCCCCATCCTAGCTTCTATTATGGAGTTTTTGCAAAAATGGAAAACTGAATTGAAGGCTGAATTGGATGCCAGGTTGTTGAATGAAGAGACCCCACCACAACCACCTACTAGCGATTCACGTACAACACCTGAAGTAGAAACCCCATTGAATTTAGTTGCTCAGTTGACTAATAGGAGAGCAAACCCTAATCTGAGAGCACCACAAAGGGTTCCGGTAGCACAATCTACTTTTGAAGAGCATGTAAGAGGATATTTTGAGACTGAGAGTTCCGTGCCACAGAGGTATTTTGGAGATTCACAGAAGGTCAAGCTCGATCTGAGGGAGTTTGATGGGAGACATGACCCCCAATTGTTCTATGATTGGGTA